>NW_028283771.1:92500-95000 GCF_059441095.1 Idiotropiscis lumnitzeri | reverse complement strand
CCAAGTTCACGTTCAGGCGGAGCACATCCTGCCCCCGACCCAAGTTCACGTTCACGCGGAGCCCGTCCGGCGTCCGTCCCTAGTTCACGTTCAGGCGGAGCACGCTGTGCGTCCGTCCCAAGCTCACGTTCAGGCGGAGCACGCTGTGCGTCCGTCCCAAGCTCACGTTCAGGCGGAGCACGTTGTGCGTCCGTCCCAAGTCCACGTTCAGGGGAAGCACACCCTGCTTCCGACCCAGGTTCACGTTCAGGAGGAGCACGCTGCGCGTCCGTCCCAAGCTCACGTTCCGGCGGAGCACGTTGTGCGTCCGTCCCAAGCCCATGTTCCGGTGGGGCACGCCTTGCCTCCGCTCCAAGCTCACGTTTTGGCAGAACACGGCCCGCAGCCGTCACTCCCGGTCCCTGCACCCGTGGTGGACGACGAGCAGTCGCCTGCCGTATCGGTCCCAGCGGCGCCTGATGAAGCGCCGCCGCTCCCGGTCCCGGTGCCTGCGATGGACGACGGTCCGCCGCCGAGTCACGCCTCAGCCTCGGCGACGCACGACGACCCACCATCGCACCCCGCTCTGGCCTCGGCAGCATCCGACGACCCGTCGCCACTGCTCGCCTTGGCTCCGGCACAACGCTCGACGACCCACGGCCGCTCCTGGTTTCTGCCTCGGCGGTGGACGGCGACCCACCGCCGCTCCACATTCTTGTCTCGGCAGGGGTCGACGACCAGCCGCCGCTCCCGGTTCCGGTGCCCGCGATGGACGACGGTCCGCCGCCGCGTCACGCCTCAGTCTCGGCGACGCACGAGGACCCACCACCGCGCCCCGCTCTGGCCGCGGCAGCATCCGACGACCCGTCGCCACTGCTCGCCTTGGCCCCGGCGGCGCTCGACGGCCCGCGGCCGCTCTTGGTTCCTGCCTCGGCGGTGGACGACGACCCACCGCCGCTCCATGTTCTTGTCTCGGCAGGGATCGACGACCAGCCGTCGCTCCGCGTTCCTGTGTCGGCGGGGTTCAACGATGGGCCGCCGCCCCACGTTCCGGTCTCGGCGGTGTTCGACGACCAGCCGCCGCTCCACGTTCCTGACGCGGCGGGGTTCGACGACCAGCCGTCGCTCCACGTTCCGGTCTCGGCGACGCTCGACGACCAGCCGCCGCTCCACGCTCCCGCCTCGGCGGGGCTCGACGACCAGCCGCCGCTCCACGCTCCCGCCTCGGCGGGGCTCGACGACCAGCCGCCGCTCCACGTTCTGGTCTCGGCGACGCTCGACGACCAGCCGCCGCTCCACGCTCCCGCCTCGGCGGGGCTCGACGACCAGCCGCCGCTCCACGTTCCTGTCTCGGCGACGCTCGACGACCAGCCGCCGCTCCGCGTTCCTGACTCGGCGGGGTTCGACGACCAGCCGCCGCTCCACGTTCCTGACTCGGCGGGGCTCGACGACCAGCCGCCGCTCCGCGTTCCTGACTCGGCGGGGCTCGACGACCAGCCGCCGCTCCGCGTTCCTGTCTCGGCGGGGCTCGACGACCAGCCGCCGCTCCACGTTCCTGTCTCGGCGGGGCTCGACGACCAGCCGCCGCTCCGCGTTCCTGTCTCGGCGGGGCTCGACGACCAGCCGCCGCTCCACGTTCCTGTCTCGGCGGGGCTCGACAATCTGCCGCCGCTCCACGTTCCTGTCTCGGCAGGGTTCAACGACCAGCCGCCGCGCCACGTTCCTGACTCGGCGACGTTCCATGGCCTGCCGCCGCTCCTCGCCCCAGCTCCATCAGCGGACTTCATGTGGCGTTCGGGTCGTTCCGGACGTCCGCCTGAATGGCCCCAATGGGACGCACTGGCCTGGCCACCCTCACGGCCCCCTGAAGGGTCACGAAAAGACTCGCTGGTCTGGCCTCCCGGGAATCCGCCAGACCGGTCTCGATCACGGGTCGTTGACCCACCTCCCGACCCCTTCCGCCCACCCTCGTTCTTAGACATGGTTTTCCTTTTCTTTTCTTTTCCTTTTTTTTGGGACGTCTGGAATCCGTCCCTTGAGGGGGGGGTACTGTCATGATCCGCGTCGGGCATGACAGCCTTTTGTTATTGTTTTCATATGCATGCGGTTTTTGTTATTGTTTTTGTTATTTTCTCCCCTCCTTCCTGCCATGTGCCTTTTCCTGTCTGTTTTGATCAGCTGAGCAGGGGCGTTTCCCCTCAGCACCTCGCCCTCACCAGCCACGCACCTGCTCCTCATCAACGATCACACACCTGCTCCCCATCTGCTCCCCTGATTACCGGACTACTTAAGCCTTCCATGCTCTCAACCCAGTGTCGGGTCATTGCCGAAAATCACGGACAGCCACGACCACCTTTGTTCACGTTCTGCTCCTTGTTCATGTTCATGCTCTGGTTCCCCTCTTCGTTCCCGTCTTTCAGTGTTGTTCCTCGCCCTGCCTCCCAGTCTGGTCACGTTAAGTTTGTCTTTTGTTATTTTTCACCCTGCCACATTGTTTGCCCTGGTTGTTTCAGTTAATAAA
>NW_028283771.1:0-87500 GCF_059441095.1 Idiotropiscis lumnitzeri | reverse complement strand
GCTTAATAACTCCCCTGCACATGCTCCTAAAAATCCAAACCTTCACCTGTAAATAAAATGTCCCGACCTGAAGACATCTTAATGTTATTATTTTGTTATACACACAGCGCCGCCAAGTGGAATCAAAAATTTGTTTTATTTTAATTTTCACGTACTGCACGGTGCCCTTTTGACGAATCCGACTGAAAATTAGTCAGAAAAGACTCAAGACAATGATCTTACTCTCTGCCGAGTTTGTGACGTTTTGGCAAAAGGCGTGGCTATTACGGTGCTGAAAAGTCCGATTGTACTTTGTGGCAACAAAAGCTCCGGCAACATGACTCAGATGATCCTATCTTCTCGAAGTTGTACACATTTGAGGATACTTCAGCCCTGAAGACATCTACCAACTTATTTTTCATCGTAGTAGTAGCGCCACCAACTGGTAAAAGCTAATACAAGTTATTTTCTTGGATGTTTTTCTCCGTGCAACTCAACAAGGTCGCCCTCATATATGCTCGGAGGACTGTTTCGGCCATGAGGATGTCACAATACGAAATTCATCCTTTTTCGTGAAAAGTTGTGGGAGTGGCATTGCACGGTTCGGCAATAAAACAACGCTGATTATGAGGTTCTAAATATGAACGACAACTCATGAAACTTGACACACACATCAGGCAGAGCAAATTTATCAATATTTTATACGTTAGTTGTGCAGCTTTTTTGAAATGGCTCGCCATGGCCCTCGAGAAATGTTCAAAAAAGCAGCCCTGGTTGAGTGTTTCACCTCGCTTTTTGTAAATTTTATGGAGTACAGTGAACCCTCGGTTATCGCGGTTAATGGGGACCGAGACCACCCGCGAAAACTGAAAATCCGCGAAGTAGCGGCGCACCTTCAAAAATGCTTAAAAAAAATATACAATATATATAATAAATATATAAATATTTATATTTATATATATATATATATATATATATACGGGGAGAGAGAGAGAGAGAGAGAGTGAAATTCATGTTATAACAAAAAAACCAAATTATTATTAAAACGTATTATTTTTTTATTCCCCAGCCATTCTTTTTGTATTTATTTAATTACTCCGACTTTAACCTGATGGTACGCCGTCCGGTGTGCCCTGTGAAAAAAAGGTGGCATTCTTTATTTATTTATTCTTTCATAACGGACAGCCTCGCGCTCCGCTCGTGCCCGGGCGCAAGAGGTGCTCCAATTCGGCTTAACTGTGACACACGCCCGACCTCCTCCGGAACTTCCATTCGGTTAAACTTAGGGGCCGCTTGGCACCGCCCGTGCCCGGGGAAGGTGCTCCTCTTCGGCTTACTGTGACGCGAGCATGCCCTCCTCCTCCGGAGCTTCCATTCAGTTAAACGTAGGGGCCGCTTGGAACCGCCCGTGCCCGGGGAAGGTGCTCCTCTTCGGCTTACTGTGACGCGAGCATGCCCTCCTCCTCCGGAGCTTCCATTCGGTTAAACTTCGGGGCCGCTTGGAACCGCCCGTGCCCGGGGAAGGTGCTCCTCTTCGGCTTACTGTGACGCGAGCATGCCCTCCTCCTCCGGAGCTTCCATTTGGTTAAACTTAGGGGCCGCTTGGCACCGCCCGTGCCCGGGGAAGTGTTAAAGAAATTTAAGTTTGTATGTTCATCTGTTAGTTTTGTTGTTTAGTTTGTCATCTTAGCAAGTTTCAAACTATAACTAATCTTACAGGCCCCCTTTGTTGCACATGCATTCGTATCTTTCTGGCCTCTAATTAAACCTTCGACAGCTACGGGTGCCAGGTACGGCCTCATCGCGAATGTGACTCCCCAACGCCAGAACCCTTTTCTGTAAACACCTCCCTTGGGGTGTTGATGACCTCTTTAACCCTTCGTAGATAATGTTGGGGCCCGAGGCCTCTTAAGGCTGTAACTTATGCATTTAGGGAGGTCCAACACAAGGCTTGGTATTTCTAAAGCAACAATATCGTCATGGCCATAAAATAAGTTCAACATGTTAAGCCTTGTGAAAATACACTACACAGGTCAAATGAAGTTCAGAGTGAACATGCTCCCTTTTGCTGTTAGAATAAGCAGAAGTATGAACAAAAGGTGTCTTGTAAGCTGAAACCGTTAGAATAGGCAGGAAGAGGGTGGGCAAGTGGGATGGAGTCAAATGTCAAGTTTTCCATTCTGTATGTATTGCATATTCAAATTGCTTATGCTGATGCAAATAAAAACCATGTGTGCAGTCGAACACGCTGGCTTCGCCTCGGAGTTCGAGGGCTGCCCCGCGCGGAAATGACAGACAATCTTGGCTGGTTGATTCATTTGTTCAGGCTTGTTTTGATAGAAACATCCTTAACAGGAAGGTGCTCCTCTACGGCTTAACTGCCACGCACGCCGGCCGGAGCTCTGGTACGGTCCGAACCGCGCGAAACGTCGCCACCGATCGTGTCCGGGGGAACGTGCTCTTCTTCGTCCACTCTCCTCTTCGCCCACGCTCTTCTTCGGCGCACGCCGGCCGTCTAACCGCTCCAGCGCCCTGTCGTGCCGCTCGGCGAAACTACAATGCCCCCGAATATTTTTTAGACCCGCGAAGCACTGAACCCACGAAAGGTGAACCGCGAAGTAGCGAGGGTTCACTGTATGTATAAGACCAAGACCTACAAAAAAGTCTCTTGGAGCAATGAGCTAGGTTTTACAGGAAGTCGGCCACTTTGAATTTACTTAAAAGGGGGCGGGTCACCACAATGGACTTTGTGTAGAAATTATTATTGGGGCCCGAGCAGCGACCGCGGCAAGGTCCCTATTGTTTTTGTAGAAATTATTATTAGGGCCCGAGCAGCGACCGCTACGAGGTCCCCATTGTTTTTGTGGAAATCATTATTATTTTTATTATTATTATTAGGGCCCGAGCAGTGGCCGCTGCGATGTCCCTATTGTTTTTCTAGAAATTGTTATTAGGGCCCGAGCTGCGACGGCGGCGAGGTCCCTATTGTTTTTGTAGAAATTATTATTAGGGCCCGAGCAGCAACCGCTACGAGGTCCCCATTAACCGCGATAACCGAGGGTTCACTGTATTACTCTTACTCGATCTTGGCGCCGCTTTTGACACTTGATCATAACATATTATTAAAACGCCTTGAAACTTGTGTTGGCATTTCAGGTTCAGCGCTTTCTTGGATTAATTCGTATCTGTCGGAGACGACGCACCGTGTAATTCATGGCAATGCGTCTTCTGATCTTTGTAAGATCACACGCGGAGTTCCGCAGGGATTGGTACTAGATGCTACCGCTTGGTGATATTATACGGAAATATCACATTAGTTTTCATTGTTATGCTGATGATACGCAATTATACATGCCGTTGGATATAACGAATCCGTGTGATTGCTATAAATTAGAGGCATGCCTTGCCGAAATTAAACTATGAATGTCTTTCAATTTTTTGCGTCTTAACTCAGATAAAACCGAGATGCTGATCATTGGACCAGCGCGTCATCTGTACCTTTTTCAAAGACACCACTATGAGTATCGATAAATTGCCCAAAAGGATTCAACAAAAAATCTCGGTCTTATATTTGACACAACTATGTCGTTTCAAATGCACATTAAAAATATTACCGTATTTTTGGACCCATAAGGCGCACTTTAAAGTCCGGAAAGCCGTCCAAAAAAGCCAGGGCGCCCTTTGAGGTGGAGCGCCCATTGCGTCGACCAAGTGCGCCGCTGGGCTGACGGCGAACATCAACTGCCTGCACACCGCTTATATAGAGAGAAGGCGGGTGTGGCTTACGACAAGCAGGGGGGCGTGAGAGGGGATCGATGGGTGTGGACAACAGGCGGACGTGAGAGGGGAGATGGGTGTGAATGACAACAGGCGGGAGAGGGGAGACAAAACAACACAAAGGCACGCCCCCAGTGCAAAGCAGCGCGATGCCCCTATCGTCGCTGTTGGTCTGTGACTCCATGCGTGCCCATCTGACAGCCGCTGTGAAAAGTCAAGTCACGCATATGAACTCAGAGCTTGCCATCATCCCGGGAGGCTTGACAAAGGAACTCCAACCACTCGACTTAAGTATAAACAGAGCGTTCAAAGTGAAGTTGCGTGCTGCGTGGGAGCGATGGATGGCGGAGGGCGAACACAGCTTCACAAAGGCTGGGAGACAGCGAAGAGCAAGTTATGCCACAATTTGCGAGTGGATTGTAGCTGCTTGGACGAACGTGTCTGCTAGCTCTATTGCAAGAGCTTTCGCGAAAGCCGGCATTACATCCGGGGAGACGCTCAGCAGCGACACAGACTCGGACAATGACGAGAGGGAACCTGGCGTGTTTGAAGGAGAATTTGCCCAACTATTTCTGTCTGATACGGAAGACGATGATTTTGAAGGATTTGTGGATGACTGATAACTCTTAATGTGAGTACCTTGTTAAATAAAATACAACCAAACGCAGTTTTGCTCCTGTTGCCGTTTTTTCAAAACAGCTAGCCATGCTATCGTCTGTTTTAGTGTGCATGCATGTAAACTAAGGTAATGTATGGTAGGCTGGGAGGCAGAATTTTGCTGGGCCTACACTTTTATGCTTTTCAGTTGATTTGGGATGATAGTTTTAGTTTTGATGTAACACCGTGACCGCACATCGTTTGTTGACAAGTGACTTGCTCACACCGGCATTGTGTCGGCATCCCACCTGAGGGGCTGCGCCGCAGCGAGACGGCGAAGCAGCGAGATGGCGAGGCAGACTGATAATGACTCGTGTTGTTTATCTTGGATACAGAAGACAAGGACTTGGTGCATTTTTGGATGAGGACAACTTCAGCACGTTGTTAAAAGCTAAAATAAAGTACCACTGAACTCCCGCTGCCATTTTAAAAACACGCTAGCGCGACTGAGCAGCCAGCGAGACTGCTCGATTGGTCGGTTGTGTTAGCGCCCGATGAGTCGGCGCGTTCTATCTATGTAACAAATACAGAAATAGCGCCCCCAACAGGTGTTGCGCCCTTTGACACGGCGCGTCTTTTGAGTCCAAAAATACGGTACTAGAACTGCATTTGTTCATCTGCGTAACATTGCTAAAATTCGCCCAATTCTATCAACCTGTGATGCAAAAATCTTAATCCATGCGTTTGTTACGTCTCGCCTCGACTATTGTAACGTTTTGCTCTCGGGTCTCCCCATGTCTAGTATTAAAAGTTAGTTCAAAATGCAGCAGCTAGACTCTTGACTAGAACGAGAAAGTTTGATCATATTACCCCGATACTTGCCAATTTGAATTGGCTTCCGGTCCACTTGAGATGTGATTTTAAAGTTCTGCTACTTGCCTATAAAATATTGCATGGCTTAGCACCTTCCTATCTCGTTGACCTCGTGGTACCATATGTTCCGTCCCGAAACCTTCGCTCACAAAATGCTGGTCTTTTAGTGATCCCGCGAGCCAAAAAGAAGTCCACAGGTTCTAGAGCGTTCTCTATTCGGGCACCAATGCTTTGGAATGTACTACCCTCAGGTATTAGAGGCGCCACCTCAGTAGAAATGTTCAAAACACTATTAAAGACGCATTTATACTCTTGTGCATTTAGTTGAACTATTTGTTGGCCTGTTTACTGCCGCTTTTTCTCTTATCTTCTCTTTTCTGCCCCCTTTTCCCCGGCTGGGGGATTAGGTGACGGTCACCCACTAGGAAGTTTAAGGCATTGACAAACTGGGCATGCACCTGTTCCAGTGATGTCGTCTTCCTGCAGCGCGACATTTATTTATATACTTTAGCATCTAATTTAATTATTTGTTGGCCTGTTTACTGCGGCTTCTCCTCTTTTCTGCCCCCTCTTCCCCTGCTTGGGAATTAGGTGATGGTGACCTGCTATGAAGATTACGGCACTGACCAACCGGGGAGGGACCTTCTCTGCCGAAGTCGTCTTCATGCAGCACCTCTTCTGATTTCCCTATATTTCAGCACTTCGTTGAACTACTTGTTGGCCTGTTTACTATTTCTGTTCTTTTTTTTCTGTTCCCAATTCCACGGCTTGGGAATTAGGTGATGGTGATTCACTTGGAAGTGGCTGTTCTGAATTTACCCCAAACTGACTATTTCAAGATCAAAGGCTCAACCTCGGATATGCTGCCATGGCGATTACGGTCCTGGATGAGGACCCACTCCACTAAAGTCATCTTCCTGCAGCACTTCATTTAATTGACTCTCACATTATCTCATCTAACATTGTATAGCATCATTGTATGTGTCAAATGTTGCCCACTTGGCATCCAAAGCAGCCTGGTCATCCTGGAAGGGGGTTTCCCCCCCATCTGTGGTCCCTTCTCAAGTTTTCTCACTTTTCCCCCAATGGGGTTTTGAGTTTTTCCTTGCCCTCCTGGGGGTTAAGATCAGTGGATGTTGATTGTGGTTATGTAAAGCCCTTTGAGACTGTCTGTGATTAAGGGCTATACACATAAAATTGACTTGACTCGACTTGGACCAGAATAGAAGTGGATGAGGGAAAAAGGGAGGGGCGGTGTTGACTGATATTGTGCAGATGGAAGTAGGCTGACCGGGTTGTGTTATTATGCTTATGGAAAGATAGAGTGCTGTCAAGGATGACACCCAGACTCTTGACCTGAGGGGATGGGAAAACAATGGAGGGGCCAACAGGAATGGGAAAACTGCCAACTTTGGATTGTATTGATTTTGTACTGAAAAGAATAACTTCTGTTTTGTCGCTGTTAAGCCTCATGAAATTATTAGAAAACCAGTCATTGATTTCAGATAGACAGGAGGTGACGGAGGTGGGAGGGAGTGATATGCTGGGTTTGCAGGAGAACTAGAGCTGGGTGTCATCCGCGAAGCAATGGAAAGCGATATTGAATTTTCGGAAAATGCTGCCAAGGGGAAGGAGGTATATGATAAATAATAGGGGGGCCAGGACCGAGCCTTGGGGCAAACCTGAGGTGACTGGGAGGGACTTTGATGAGAAATATTTAAGCTGGATGAACTGAGTGCGGTCTTTGAAGTATGAATGGAACCAGTTGAGGGCGGTGTGGGTGATGCCGATGGAAGAAAGTCTTTTGAGAAGGATGGTGTGTGAGATGGTGTCAAAGGCCGCAGTCAGGTTAAGAAGGATGACAATGGAGAATGAATCTGAGTCAGCTGCAATGAGGAGAGCAGAGGTGACCTTGAGTAGAGTTGATTCAGTGCTGTGAAGTGCACGGAAACCGGACTGAAAGGGTTATTGCAGGTGAGATGAGAGTGGAGTTGAGTGGCGACTACATTATCTAGGACTTTTGAAATGAATGGTAGGTAGGAAATAGGGCGGAGGTTCAGGAAATAGTACTGAGCGGCTTTTTCTTAATCTCATGAGAAAATGTACTTGGGCAAGCACAGTCGAAAAGAGTCGTGCGTTATCTCAGCCCAGCCTCACATTCTTCCCCCGGCACGGGTCTACGTCCAAGGGAAGGTCCTCTCCAGATTAATCATTGTCTGGATGGTTGATTCCCAGCTGGTCCCCAAGACTGGTATTCCACGGCTGGCCTTCTCCGGCGGGCAGTCTCTCCGTCTCTTCTGCTGGTATTCCCCTGTAATCTTGTCAGTGTGCATGTATGTGTGCTCCAAAATCAAATTATGTCTTTCAGAATGTGTTTTTGCAATGGCGTCCCCTTGAACCCTCCAATCAATCAATCAAATTTTATTTATAAGAGCACTTTTCATACATAAAATGCGGCTCAAAGTGCTGTACAATAAAAACATCCAAATTACAACGAAAAACTAAAACCCATTCCACCCACTCAACATAAACACAAGACACATCCACATACACGCCTGAACTCGCACACACACAGAACACTCGCATTCACACAACTTAATAAACCATCTTAGTAGAAAGACAGGGTAAGGCACAGAGAAACCATATGAGAAAATGTACCCAGGGTAGGTCATCCGCGCTGAGAGGGATGACGGCTCACGCCCACAGGGAGCTGCGCCAACACACAGACCCCTAGCCCAGACTGACCGGGGTAGACCCTACACATAGTGCAGAGGGCCCCGGTCCGCCGGGCCTAAGGAGCCTCCGGGATGAAGCCCCCTGTGAGAAGGCCAGCCACACCTCCCAGCGCGGAGGCCCCCCTTGAGGAAACACTGGAGCTAAAATATATAAAAGAAAATGATAATGCTAAACAAAAAAGAAGCTAAAAATTAAAGGACAATAATATAAAAAGACGAAGCTAAAATATATAAGAAAAATTATGATACTAAAAGACAGAGAAGAAGCTAAAAATTAAAAGACAATAATATAAAACGACGCAGCTAAAATATATAAGAAAAATGATGATACTAAAAGACAAAGAAGCTAAAAAAAATTAAAGACAATGATAATATATAAAATGACAATCCTGAATTAAAAGACTAAGATAAATTATTTAAAAGCCAAACAAAAAAGGTGAGTCTTGAGCAGGGGTGGGCAATTATTTTTTCCATGGGGCCACATAAGAAACATTAAATATTGTGGAGGGCCGGGCCAAAAGGCTGAACTCAATTCTGCATAATATTAATTGTATTTCTTTTTTAAAAAGCAGTAAATAGCACTGTTTTGACAAGCTGGCATTAAAGTTAAGAAATGAAACTAAATACCAAATAAACTGAAAAAATGAGGTTGCCTTACAAAAATGTATTCATTCAAATTTCTCAACACAATGGTAGACATAATATTAACATTTTTTACTATTTGTGACTCATATTAGTAAACATATTCTGTCACATTCACTTCAAAACACATTTTGAGTTCCATATACTGTTGGATAGTTGTGTAAAGGTTCTGAGCATTTTAAAGACATCACAATATTGTCTTTTTGCACCAAACATTAAGCAAGATACAACATATTGACTGTCACTGAACTGTGATTTTGAGAAAAAGTGTCCCAGTTCATTGTTATCTGGTGCCGTTTTTATATTTCTCTGCATGTTTCGTCTGGTAATGCCGACTCAAATTGTAGTCCTTCAACACGGCGATCTGCTCCCCGCAAACTAAACACACAGCTTTACCTCTAACTTCAGTAAATAAATACTTCGCTGTCCAATTTTTGTTGAAAATTCTACATTCGGCATCTACCTTTCTTTTTGTAGCCTGAGCGGACATTTTTGAGGACGAACGTTGTCTTGTTGTGATTCAATCGCGCGCATGTCTTGATAAACGCATTACGTCATTATGTGCGACGCACATTGTGCGGGAATAAAAAAAAAAAAACAATTTCAGAATAAAAGCAGTGCAGCTTTCGCCCATGAATGAGGTGAAATTAAAAAGTATGTTTATTTTGAAATTTCCAATTAACCTTCCACTCGCGGTCAGAGTCAACCAAAGGTATGTGGCCCGGGCCATACAATGCCCAGGTCTGTCATACGGGCCAGTCAGTGCCACCCGGCGGGCCGGATGTGGCCCGCGGGCCGTGCAATGCCCAGGTCTGGTCTTGAGCCTCCTTTTAAAAATATCAACAGTCTCTGCGGACCTGATGTCCTCCGGCAGGCTATTCCATCGACGAGGACCAGAATGGCTGAATGCAGCCTCGCCATGTGTTCCAGTCCTCACCCGAGGAATAATTAACAGGCCGGTGCCAGAGGACCTCAGGGTCCGCGAGGATGGCCCAAGACCGTTAAGGCATTTAAAAACTAATTGAAGAACCTTAAAATCAATCCTGAAACACACGGGGAGCCAATGCAGCGATTTTAAAACTAAATCCAGTGCCCAATTTGGTATGTTTGCATCTCTATGTCCTATGTGGAGAATGTGCTTTGTCATATTTGTCCATGAAGTGCTGTCTGGCTTGTCATCAGTTTGTAATGTGCAGACTGAATATGTATGATGTGAATGTGAGTGTAGGTCATGAAAATACTATGTTCACACATTTATAAACTAAGTAATATAACTTTAGCATGTGAAAATAATATCATAAATCAGTAAAGACCATGACTACAATCAGTCATTCCTATGCGTAGTAGAATTAGAATTAGAATTAGAAATCCCTTTATTGTCATTGTACTCAAGTGTGCAACGAGATTAGAAGGCTCCCCTCTCCAGTGCAATACAACAATAAGACAGACAAATATATAAATTAGATTAATAAATAAGAGAGTGCAATGGAATTTAGTACAGAATAGGGTATATAAAAACACATCACGATGCTGTTCTGCAAGGTAAGGGTGTTCTCGTGTGTGTGTGAGAGTTCAGAATGGAGATGGCTCTCGGAAAGCAACTGTTCCTCAGTCTATTGGTCCTCGATTTGATGCATCTGTAGCGCCTGCCAGAGGGCAACAGGTCGAACAGGTGTGAGTTTGGGTGGGTATTGTCTTTGACGATGTTGAGAGCCCTTCTGAGGCACCGGGCGGTGTAGATGTCCGACAGTGAGGGGAGAGGGCAGCCAATAATCCTTTGCGCTGTTTTGACTGTCCTCTGGAGCCTCACTCTGTCGGCCTCAGTGCAGCCGCTGTACCAGGTGGAGACACAGTACGTCAACAGGCTCTCAATGGACGAGTGGTAGAAGGCTAGCAGCAGCTTCCTGTCCAGGTTGAATTTCCTGAGGACTCTCAGGAAGTGCAGACGCTGGTGGACCTTCTTTACCACTGCTGTGGTGTTGTGAGTCCAAGAAAGGTCGTCGGAGATCTGTACTCCCAGGAACTTGAACGTGTGGACCCTCTCCACACACACGCCTTCGATGCAGAGGGGGGGCGGCACCGTCTTGTTCCTCCTGAAGTCGACGACAATCTCCTTTGTTTTTGCAGTGTTAAGGTGCAGTCTGTTGTCCTTGCACCAAGCTGTCAGTCTCTTTACCTCCTCTCTGTAGGCTGTCTCGTCACCTTCCGAGATCAGACCGACCACTGTCGCGTCGTCAGCAAACTTGACGATGGTGTTGTTGCCATGGGCCGGGCTGCAGTCGTAGGTGTAGAGGGCGTATAGGAGAGGGCTCAGCACGCATCCTTGAGGGGAACCGGTGCTCAGCATGCAGGTGGAGGACGTGTAGGGGCCGAGCAACACAGTCTGGGGTCTGTTGGTCAGAAAGTCCTTAATCCAGATGCGTGTGAGGGCAGGGAGGCCGAGAATGTCAAGTTTGGCGACGTGGATGTCTGGGATGATTGTGTTGAATGCCAAGCTGTAGTCCACAAAGAGCATCCTTGCATAGCTCTGCTGTTGTTCCAGGTGGCCCAGCACAACATGCAGAGCAGTGTTGATGGCGTCCTCAGTGGATCTGTTAGCCCAGTATGCAAACTGGTAGGGGTCCAGAGTGGGAGGAAGGCAGTCCCTGATGTGCTGGAGAACCAGCCTCTCGAAGCACTTCATGATGACTGGTGTGAGAGCAACAGGACGGTAGTCATTCAGGTGGACGGCTGGTGACTTTTTGGGGACAGGAATAATGATGGAAGTTTTCAAGCAGGAGGGGATGACTGCTTGAGCCAGGGAGCGGTTGAAGATCCTGCAGAATACATGTGACAGTTGGTGGGCACATGTTTTGAGGACCTTGCCTGGTATTCCGTCGGGTCCAGTAGCTTTCCTGGGGTTAACAGCCAGGAGCGCGCGCCTCACATCGTGTTCCTCTACGGTGAGTGGGGGGGAGTTGGAGCATGAAGTGCGGGGGTGTGACGGTTGGGGCGAGTCAAAGCGAGCAAAGAAGCAGTTAAGCTCCTCTGCCAGCGATGCACTCGGGTCTGCAGAGGTCGTGCTGCTGCCACGGAAGTTGGTGATGCTCCGTAGACCCTGCCACACCTCCCGTGGTCTGTTACTGGCAAGGTGGGCCTCCAGCCTCCCCTTGTAGGTTGCCTTGGCTAGCTTGATGCCTTTGCTCAGGTCAGCACGAGCCACCCTGTACTGGGCTTTGTCGCCTGACCTGAAGGCAGCGTCACGGGCCTTGAGGAGAGAGCGAACCCTGCTGGACATCCAGGGCTTCGCATTTGGGAAGGTCCGTATAGTCCTGTGTAGGGACACAGTTTCCATGCAGAACTTGATGTAGTCCACTACACAATGTGTGTAGACATCAAGGTCCTGATGATCAAAGAGGCCCCAGTTTGTGTCTTGAAAGCAGTCCTGTAATTCACTCATGGCGCCGTCACGCCAGGTTTTCACAGTCTTTGTGGTGGGCCTGAATCTGCGCCTGAGAGGGATGTATGCAGGTGCGAGCTGCAAGGACAGGTGGTCTGACTGGCCGAGGGGGGCGAGTGGGAGGGCCCTGTATGCGTGCTTGATGTTCGAGTACACATGGTCGAGAGTGTTGTCTCCCCTCGTTGGGCACTTGACATGCTGGTGAAACTCTGGGAGTACAGTCTTTAAATTGGCCTTATTAAAGTCTCCCGCTACTACGTGAACGCCATCAGGGTGGGCCCGCTGATGTTTATTGATGACGCACGCGAGTAGCGAGAGCGCCGTGCTAGTGCTAGCGTCGGGAGGGATGTAAACAGCTGTGACAATCACGACCGTTAGCTCCCTCGGGAGAAAATAAGGCCGGCATTTAACGGACATGAACTCGATGTCGGGGGAAGAGTGCTTCTCGACGATCGTGCTATCGCCGCACCAGTTCTCATGCACGTAAACACAGAGCCACCCCGCCCCGTCTCTTACCGGTGTCCCTTGTCCGATCCGCGCGATGTAGCGAGCGCCCGGCCAGCTGGATGCTAGCATCGGGGACGTCTGCGTGCAGCCAGGATTCCGTGACGACGATCACACTGCTGTCTCGCACATAGCGGTTTCCCAGGATTTGTAATCCCAGGTCGTCGATTTTGTGGACCACGGATCTGGCGTTGGTGAGGTACAGACTCGGCAGTGGTTGCCTATGGGGCTGCCGTCGCAGCCGTTGCAAGACACCGGACCTGCAGCCCCGCTTCTGCTTCCTCTCTCTGCGTCGCCTGCGCCGCCTCCCGGTCCCGATGACAAGCCACGGTGAGCCGGGCAGCCTCGCCAGTTCGTCCGGAATTTTGCGATCATAGCATATTCAGTAAATATAAACCTGCTAAATTAAATAATTGACATTCTGTCCCATAAATGTTTAAAATGCCGGTAATTGCCATACAATCCTTCAAGGGTCGACGAGCGATGTTCGGGAGGAGGAGCAGTGGTGGTGGTGCGTTTCCCTCGGGCATGTGTCGGTAAATCCAGCGGAGTTCAGCGGCAGTGGATTGAAGTTGTCCTGACACAGGTTGATGACATGACAGGAACAGGCAGAAGTGCGAGAAGCAGACTGGCCTGCGGGTCCACATGGCAGACAGGTGCTAACTTTGATAGGTAAGCTAAACTTTAGCCACAGTAGACGCGTCAGCGACTATGCAATCGGTGGGTGGCATTCATGAGAATCGGGATCGCTCAACATACAGATAATAATAAATAAAATCACTGTAACTGGAGGGATTGTAAACTGCTAAAGCAGGTACAACAAGCGGATCCAAAAAATTTCTGAGAGTTACCGGTGAGCAGTGGCAGCCAAACGTGCCAGCGTCCACTCAACCGGGAGTTGATTCAATATTCACAATATTTTATTATTTTGTCGTACAGTTGTTTAAAAATGGCTCGCTATCGCCCCCTAGAAAAAAAAAAACAACAAAAAAAAACAGCCCCATATCTCTGTTTCACCAAACTGAAAATTTGATGAAGTGTGTACAAAGCCAAGACCTAATAAAAAGTCTCATGGAGCCGTATGCTAAATTGAACAGGAAGTCGGCCATTCTAAATTTATCAGAATCCGAAATCCTTTTATTGTCATTGTACAGTGTGCAACAAGATTAGGGAGCTCCCCTCTCCAGTGCAATACAACAATAATTTAATCAAATATATAAATTAGATAAATAAGAGAATAAATATTGTGATGGAAAATAGTATGAAATTGGAGAAATACAACACAATACGTCGCTGTTCAGCAAGGTAAGGGTGGTCGTGTGTGTGTGCATGTGTGTGAGAGTTCAGAATGGTGATGGCTCTCGGAAAGAAAATGTTTTTCAGTCTATTAGTCTTTGATTTGATGCACCTGTAGTGCCTGCCAACAAATTTACTTCAAACATTGACGAGGCTTTGAAAACAAAAGCTGCTCTAACTTTAACTACAAGCAAATTCCTCTTGAAGATTCCTCACGTTATTTCTCGGAAATATTTCACATTTCCAACGTGCCAGTACCCCAACGTTGTCCGGGTGGCGAGGGCTCTTTATAGCTGCTCGCAGCTCTAGTTTTTAATTAATTTTTTTAAATCAATGGTGATGACAGTGAAATATGTCTTGTCTGGTATCATGATAGCTGGAGGATATTTTGTCATGATATTTTAGTCAGGCCTGATAACAGTGATGTATGCTGATTTAAGGCTACTTTTATTTTGAAATGCCGTATCACATTTTGGTGGGACCGCATTTGATGGACAACTGGGGTTGTCTAGTGTCCCCCAAAATGGTTCTGATATCACGATAGCTCGAGGGTATTTTGAAATGATTATTTTAAAATCAGTGTTGATGACAATGAAATGTGCATATTTCAGGTGGGTTTTTTTTTTATTGTGAAATTACACATCAGATTTTGATGGGACCATTTTTGATGAACAGCTGGGGTCGTCTAGTGTCCAACAAAACTAGTCTGGTATTACGACAGCTCCAGCTCTTTTATTTTAAAATGCCTCCTTACATTTTGATGGGACTACTTTTGGTGGAAAGCTGTGTTGTCTTGTGTCCTCCAAACCTGGTTTGGTATTACCATAGCTAGAGGATATTTTTTAATGAAATTTTAAAGTCAGGCATGATGACAGTGAAATGTGCAGATTTCAGGCAACTTTTAGTTTGAAATTACAAATTAGATTTCGATGGGACCACTTTTTATGGACAGCTGGGGTAGTCTCGTGTCCCACAAAACTGGTCTGGTATCACGATAGCTCGAGCTATTTTTTTTTTAACTCAGTGGTGATGACCGTGAAATAAGCGAATTTCAGGCTACTTTTATTTTGAAGTGCCACATCACATTTTGATGTGACCACTTTTGGTGGACAGCTGGTGTGGTCTAGTATCCCCAATCCTGGTTTGGTATCACGATAGTTTGAGGATATTTTTTAAAGATTTTTCTTTTAAATCAGTGTTGATCACAGTGCATATTTCAGGTGATTTTTTTATTTTTAAATGCCACATCAAATTTTGAAGTGACCACTTTTTGTGGACAACTGGGGTGGTCTGGTGTCCCGCAGAACTTGTCTGGTATCACGATAGCTTGAGGATTTTGTAATGATTTTAATTTTTTTAATCATTGGTGACGACAGACAAATAAGCAAATTTTCACGCTTTTATTTTTAAATATCCCATCAGATTTTGATGGGACCACATTTGTTTTTACGGTTCCGTCACCACGCGAGTGGCTACCTGCTAAAGCAGCACGGCTCACTATTTGAGCCTTTTTCGCGTGTTTTTTCCTTTACCCAGTTTTATTTATTTTACCTCATCGCAGCAATGGACATCCAAATTGCGGTGGTTTTATTGCTGCTGGGGGCTGTTTTTTGCGTGATCGTGTCCGGAGATGTCACTGGGAGCTACGGATCAATCGTTTACACAAGAGATCAGCTGTTAGCACTTCGTGCTAACCCCGTGCCGACTCCCGGAGCGAGACCCGATATCCCCCACGAGTTGAGGAGGAAGAGACGGGGGATGTCGCGCGGGGGCGAAACGCCAGGCAAAGAGGAGGCGTGACCACCCCGTCCTCCTGTCCGTTTTTATGGGAAATGTTAGATACCTTCCCAAGAAAATGGACGCGGCACGAGAGGAACTTCCAATGAGCTAGCTTGCTGATGTTCACGGATTCATGGCTAACAGACCTAACGCCGGACACCGTCGTGGAATTTGACGGCTTCCAAATACTACTTGCGGACAGGACACTGGAAAGCAGTAAGAGGAAAGAGGAGGGCTGGCTGTGTTTGTTAATGATAGATAGTGTAACCCTAGGCACATCACAGCTAAGGAGCAACTTTCCAGTCGGGACAATGAGCTGCTAGCTGTTAGCATGCGTCCATACTTGACAAGCATCGCGAGTTAACAAGGACGTGCACGTAACAGGTGCGTGAGTAAACTGCTTAAAACTTTGATCGTCATTCAGCTGACCTACAAATTGAGACGCTACAGTCAGTTTGACGTTTTTGTTTGCTTGATTGTGGATTGACATGGAGGAACAAGACAGTGGAAAGCGGACATTAAAAATGACGGAGAAAAGCTGTAGAAGATCACAAGCCTAAACGGATGCAGGCACGCAGGTGCAAATTTGCTCAATTGACCTCCATGCAACGTCAAATTGAACAATTGATGGAGGATGATGCAAATGTTGACGCTGTAAAAAACTGAGCTTCGTGTTTGCTTTAGCGGCATGGAGCAAGAATTTGTGGACCTCAATTCCGGTGTGCAAAATTTAAAGACTGAAGAGGATTTTGCCGATGACCAAAATAACTGGTTTGATCCAAAAAATGTAATTAATGGAAATGTGAGCAATGGAAGAAGGACGTTTTGAAACGTGCAGAGGAAGGATGCAATAAACAAATATCACCTGATGATAGTAGATCTGCATCAACTAACTACACCCATAGAAGTAGAAGTAAAGAATCTAACAGACAGAAGCTCACTTCTGTCAACGTCTTCAATTAAATTAAAGGCTCAAATGGAACGAGCATGTTTAAAGGCAAAGGCTGCTGATTTACAACAAAGGTTGGCACTTGAGCAAGAAGAAGCTGCAATTAAGGCAAAGAAGCAAATGCATGCAATGCAAACGGCACTCCCTGAGTCTGATGCTAAATTGGATGTCTTGAGAAGATATGAAAATACCCAGGAGGATGGTATCCACATTCCTGATGAGTGTGTTACAATTTAAACAAGGAAAAACATTCAATTACCATCACAGCCTATCAGAGCAACAAGCAGTGTTGACCTGAAATGCTCCCACTTCGACTATTCCAATGGCTAGATTTCCACATCAGACAGAAAGTAGAGAACAACAGGGACATGTGCTTGATGGCCTTTGCCAAGCAATCTCACAGCAAGCCAGTGTCGCAGAATACTTAGCAAAGAGTCAAAAAGCATCGCTACTTCCCGAACTTTCCATTCCTACGTTTAAAGGCGACCCTCTGCATTATAAAACCTGTATAGGTGCCATTGAACATGGGATTGAAGGCCGTACAAGTGATAACCGTGATCATCTTCAATTTTAGCTGCAGTATACTAGTGAACAACCACATGAGTTGGTGAAGAGCTGCATCCATATGGAACCTCTGACAGGATATACCAAAGCAAAACAAATCTTGAAGGAGTTTTATGGTGATGACTTCATGATAGCAGAAGCATATTTAAAGGAAGCCATGGATTGGCCAACAATCAAGTCTGAAGATGGTGTTGCACTTCAGTCTTTCACATTATTCCTTATGGGCTGTTTGAACATAATGGCAGATGTTAATTACATGGAGGACTTGGACAACATGGCTAATATAAAGGCATTGGCAAACAAACTTCCATACAGACTTATAGAATCTTGGAGAAAATTTGCCTGCAATCTCCAAGAAAGAACAAATAGAAGAGTGAAGTTTAAGGATTTTGTTGACTTTGTTGACAAGCACGAAAGATTCTATAAAACAGAAAACAAAATCACAACACACAGAAACACCAAAATCAAAGAAAGTCTTCACAACAGTCATTGTGCCCGCCAAGATGGAAAACAACAAAACCACCACGCCAAAGGCAGAACCTGTTTCAGTGGATGCTATTGCCAAACCATGTGCTAATTGTAATGGAGAGCAACAGTCTCACAATTTGTAAGGAATTTAGGAGAAAGCATCACAAGGATAAGATTGACTTCTTGAGGAGCAAGGGTCTGTGTTTTGCATGTTTGATGCACGGTCGCATTAGCAGTTGCTGGAAACAAAAGCTTCAATGTCAAGAATGCTCTAGACTGCATCCTACAGCACTACACATTGTCCATAAACTTCTGCAAAGAAACAGCCTAAGACGATTGTGAATAGCAGTACCTATTAAGCGCCCTCGTACAAACAACAGAAACCTGGGGTGTCACTGGGGCCTGTAAATAGGACTGCATCCTTTCAATAATTCCGGGATGGGTCAAGGCACAAAAAGGAACCAAGACAGTGACGACTTACTGTCCGGTTTAAAAATGCCCTGACGCCTTTTTTTAGACTGAAATAACTTACTAAAGTTTTCGTTTTGTGCCATTCAGAATGGGAGAGGGAGCCAGGAGGCGAAACAGCCGTCTTGCCAGTTCAATCCCGCACACCCTCTGACTCTCACCCTCCGTTCTGCCTTTTTATTGAAACTAACTCATCAATAACTAATCACCAGAAGACAGAAAAGCATCAACAACTAATCACCAAGAGACAGAAAACATCAATAACTCACGGTATAAAGGTCAGTTTAACTAAAGCATCAATAACTAATCACCAGGGACTCCAGCAGGCAGAAAATCATAACCCAAGGTCAGTTTAACTAAACACATCTTCAGGATACGGTGTCTGTGTGTGTGTGTGTTAAAATAACAAGTAAGTGTCTCTGTGTGTGTTAAACATTAATGAGTGTATAAAAACATGATTATGAATACACAAACTGATTACCTATCCTCAGCCCATCTTACATTTCCCCCCTGTTGTGGATTTAAAAATCATGTCCTTACGGCTTTAAGACAGATCATCATAATGAAATCATACAACAGTGTGATCATCAGTGGAGGAGCGAAAACCTCACATTAGGGAAAAATTCCCCTCCTCCCTTCCGGCGTAGAATGAGATCCTCATAATTTGATGACCATCAGGGAATAAAACTTGTCCCTGGGGTGACTTGGTGGAGGCCCTTGCCTCGTTGTAGGAGAGGACAGCCGTCCTTACCTCCCGGATCTTCGTGTATGGTGTGTGTGTGTGTGCACGTGTGTGGACAGGGGCAAGAAGTCCATGTGTTTTTACGTTTTAGTGTCCAGTTTGAGTTCGTCATTCTCAACATTAATCAGGTTGTAACGGTACATTTGGGCAACAAACCTACGATTAACCATCATCTTTGTCATAAAAATAATGCAACATGAACAGACTAAACATAACAAAATGAAAACTATAATTATCCCTATATATTGTTTTTTTAAATTCTTCATAGTGGTCATAACATCAATAATTGTTTCATTTTTATTAAAAATTTAAATGCAGTAATGTACTCCAATCAAGGCTGATATTCCTTTGTTATGTACGTCATTAATTTCCAAACAATATCTAATCTTTTTGTTCTGTGGCTTCAACATATTTATCATCTCATCAATATTAGCACCACAGAGTACTGAGTTTCGAGATCCTCACAATAGTCGTTCTCAAAATGATATATTTTTTTATCAATTTAGCTTTGTTAAGGTAAGATATTTTATTGACAATCTAACATTAATATGCAAAGAACATGTACATTAGTACGAAATGTAAAAAAAAATTGTGGTGGGGGGGGTGCGAATTGTTTTCTTCTTGGTAGGGGGGGCATGACAGGAAATAATTGAGAACCACTGGTCTAGTCACACACCAGCTCGGGTTCATTCCCTACCAGAGAAATGACATTCCATGTCCCCAGAGCTAGGCGCTTTATGTTGCCGGGGATTGGACTGCCTTTGACTGCCTCCTAGCTCAAAGGAAACCCAAATTCTTTGGTCCCGCCCACTGGTAGTGAGCCGAAGCCCTTGTATTAAATAATAAATAAATACATAAAATAAAAAAATTAATAAATTTAAAAAACGGACCGATCCACTGCTTGGGTTAGTTTGACCCACCTTGAGATCCGTTCCCACTCAGTGACAGTGTCTACAAGCCACTGCCACCAGGCCAGTGAACCGACGTCCAGGCAGTGACAAAAAACGTGATCAAATTACATTGCTCATCATAAGGTGTTTGTGAGACGCTCTTTGTATGTTTCCTCAATTAAGACCTGTTTTCCATTGGTGTATTTGAAAAAAGTGGTGAACCTGTTAAATTCACTACAAAACGTTAAGAAGATGAAAGTAATGTTTGAAGGAATATTATTTTTCTATCGACATGCCGGCGGGCGGGCACAGATAGAGAGTGATAAAGCAGCACCACCCGCGCGGGGCGTGCTGACGAAAAGGCAAGCGCTCCTCCTCTCATCGCGTCCTTATTAAGACAGAAAAAAGACGCTGTTGAATTTGACCTATTCGCAGTTCGAGCAGGTGCTTAACGCTGGAGAATATCACCACTTCGAAGTTCGAACTGCTGTTGAAACGGAGAGGTAAGTGTTTTTCGTTTGTTTTTATTCAAAACATGCCTCGAGTGCATTTGTTCATGGTTAGAGATAGTTGTGTGGAAAACACTATACAAAGTAGCACCATGGATGTGGGCCTACAACACTGGCCTAGCAAACATGTGCTCCTACATCGACATAATTGACGAGCTCCAGTTAAGCATTGAATAATTATAAAACGTCATGGTGCTTTTACTCATTTAAAGAACTAAACCGACGCGTATTTTCATCCGGTGGTCAGGTTTGCATTGAATGTGAGCACGAGGGACGCTAGCTTGTTGCGTTAGCTTTGCGGAGCTAACAGCTTGCACTTTTGTTATAGAACAACAGAATGCAAGTACCATGATAATTTCTGTCATTAATTTTTGTGTAAGACACGATGTTCACTGGTTAATTACATGATTCTTAAAGCAAAGGTTACTGTGAATGCAATTTTGGTAAGATTTTTGTAGTCACACTGCATAAATCTGTCTGTCTGTTGTTTAAACTTCAATATAAACTATTATGGTTGAAATCATTAATTGGGATGGAGGGATTGATATTTTTTTAATTTATAATTTATTTTTCTTACACTGATATTGTTAAAACTCCATTTAGCCTATAGTATTAATAATTCTCAACACAAAACTGTCTTTTTTCTTTATAGAATAAACAATGCCTTCCCTGAGATGCAGGAAGTCCCCAAAGCAGGATACTATTGAACATGCAGTCAAGGGTCTGGACAAGACTGCAGAGTTAGAAGCGAAGTATATAAACTCATTTAAAGGTATGATGTTAACGCTTTTGCTAAGATATATTATTGTTTTCTGATAACCAAGCTGACATCGTTTTTTAAGTGGTTATTTTACATTAAGAGTGTCTTGACCTTTTCTTTTGTCAGTTTCAAGTTATTTCAGTGAGCGTGAAACCTGATGGTAGGAGTTCTACCTAAATTAAGGCTGTACTTGATGACGCCCTCCGGCATTTTTATACCACAATAGACC
Source organism: Idiotropiscis lumnitzeri (assembly GCF_059441095.1). Lineage (NCBI taxonomy): Eukaryota > Metazoa > Chordata > Actinopteri > Syngnathiformes > Syngnathidae > Idiotropiscis > Idiotropiscis lumnitzeri. The sequence goes on along the minus strand of NW_028283771.1, from coordinate 66,300 downwards.
AGTGAACAAGTCCGATATTGATAGTCTAGTGTAAAGCACGTTATACGTCACAGAGATCACGTGACGCGATCCAATATGACTGTGTATACAGTGTATGTCATTGTTATGAAACTAAATAATCTTAAAGTTTTTTTTTTACGTAACCAGGTGCCATTGACATTTGTACTTTCAGTCCTAATACATACTGGCTAATGCAATGCTGGAAAATGAATTTTGGCTGGTCTGTTCCTTTAAAATCATAAAGAAGGGCTCTGCTCTATCCCTCACAAGAAGCAATGTTTCAAACCACCCTACATTAGTATAGTGGCCCAAATGAATATGATGACTCCTTATTTGTGTGCTTAAAAATATGACGAAGCTATCTTGATTTCCCTGTTAACTAGGTCGAGGAGTATTTACCAAGGCCCCTTTCAGGAAAGACGACTTTATTCTTTATTATGGAGTACAGAGGAAAATTGATAGATTCTGATAAATCTCAACGCAGGAAGATGGATGGAAGAGGCACTGTCTTTTTGTTTGACTTCCGCCGGCAAGAAAAAACTTGGAGGTGAGGCAAAGATTGAGATGTTATCTTATTTTTGTTTTTATTTAAAAAAATAAACACATACTCATCCCATAAGTGTTAGGGGAAAAATCATTCTCTAAGCAAAAATGTATACCGTATTTTCGCACCCAAAAGACGCGCCGTGTCAAAGGGCGCAACACCTGTTGAGGCCGCTATTTCTGTCTTTGTAACATATACTGGACGCACCGCCTGACAAGACGATAGCACAGCTGCTGTTAGCATAGCATGAACTTGGCAGAGCTGCCCACACTGACACAGCCGATAGCAGCCTACTATGCCCCAATAACATGAGCAATCACCCCATTGTTGCAGCAGACGCCAAGTCTCTATTGACAATAGCTGACAATGGCTCAGGCCAATATTAGGTGCATTGGCAATAGCCTACAAAGCAACGTCAGGGGAGGGACTTGGCTGCTCACCACACTCCTTAGAGTCACGGTTTCAAAAAAAAATAAAAAACTCATCATACAAGCAAACAATGAAACATAGAAATAAGATTAACACAAACATGTATCTCTCATGCCATCAATATACCCAAAAAAAATGAAAATAATACAAAAGCCACTCAGCCTTAGCTAATTCAAGCAATGCATTCTGGGAGCAGAGACCCACAATCCCATAGCTGTTTAGAGAGATTTGCATGGCTGTTTAAAGAGATGTGCTGTTATGCTTTGGACTTTTTGTCTGTTGTCTAAACCTGGGACGTTTCTTGCTTGCAATAACATAAATGATAAGACAGACTAAAACATTGTGGACAGCTGCCCTTTGTCCAGCTTTTTCCAACACCATCACCCAAACATTATAGTCAGATGGTGTATTTGTCACGGTCGATTGTAAGCATGGACAACTCACTCTTTGCCCAGCAGGGTGTGCTAACATGCACTTCCAACAGCTCGTTGATGACAAGGGCTGATGGACGTGAGTGGTACTTTGTCCATTTAATGGACGCATCGACTGACAGGGCGCTTTGTTTGCTTATGACTGCGAAAATACGGTAATTACTTTTATTCATGCGTTGAATCTGTACAAATGAAAATATAGACCATGAAGTCTCAAAGACAAGCTGTTAATAGGGTCTGATTCCAATAGAAATTTCTTGTATGATTTGATTTAGAAGATTTAAAAATTGTGGATTTCCTATTTTTATGTTTTGTGTACACAAGATTGTCTCAAAGATTAATTTCTGACATTGATTGAATAATTGTTTTTTTTTTTTTTTAAATCTATTTTAAGTGTTGATGCCGCTCAAGAAGATGGCAGTCTGGGAAGACTGGTTAATGATGACCACATGCACCCCAACTGTAAAATGAAGAAGAAGACAACAGAGGACAGACCACACCTCTGTCTGTTTGCGCTCCGAGACATTGATGTTGGCGAAGAAATAACTTAAGACTATGGACCAGCTGGCCTTGGAGAACACAGGTTTGTAAGATGCATCTTTAAGTACAATAACAGAGCCCACTTGTGGTGTTCTGGTGATGTAGTTTCCAATTAGTTTGGCAATCTAATAAATGTATGTTGAGGTTTCTATGGAAGTTGAACATGCTGACTGACTGGGGGAGTTCTCCATTGTCCACTATCTGTAATTCAAATTTGTGGGTCTGAGTCAAAGTTTGGCTCTTCAGGAACAACGAACTGGTCAGGGAGTGACAGTATTACAAAGTTCTGCGTTACTCTTTTCTGGGCGGTGGCCCTGTTAGGCCATCATATGCCATATTGCAAATATCCCCATTGTGGGACTAATTAAGGACATCTTTATGTTGTGGTTTCCCTACCAGAACCAGCACCAACCCTGTATATTCATGATATAAAACACTGTTTCAATTTGATATTTAGCCTTTCTATACTGTAAAAATAGAAGACCCCAGGCTTTCCTGCGCCCCCTTGCCCAATTGGTGGTGTTCAGGAGACAACCTGGGACTGAAATATCAGTCACAACCAGTGTTGTTTTCGTCACTGATGACTATGACGAAAATACTTCGTTAACGCCCCTTTTTTAATGACGATGACAAGCTAAACGAGGTTCTTTTATGACGAAAACATGACGTGATGTACATGAATTTTTTTCGTTGACGAGACAAAATTGTTAGCATGTGGTTCATAAATTATTTTATGTTGCTTTTAGTGAAATAAAGCCACAACAGTTGCCCAACAAAATGTTTTGCTTCTCTGCTTATTTTGGAGCAGTGAGCATTGATTCCACTGTTGCCACTTTTTTCTGTTTGTAATGAAGAATCCTTTGTAGTCCATCCAAAAGTCTTTGTTATTGGGTGGAAACCTTGAATGCCTTGTTTTAACTCAAATGGACTTAAACCCATCCATCCATCCATCCGTTATCTGTACCGCTTCTCCTCACTAGGGTCGCGGGGGGTGTTGGAGCCGATCCCAGCTGTCTTCGGCAGTAGGCGAGGTACACCCTTGAATTGGTGTCCAGCCAATCGCAGGGCATACATAGACGAACAACCATCCACGCTCACACTCATGCCTAGGGGCAATTAGAGTGTCCAAGCAACTTGCCATGCATGTTTTAAGAATATGGGAGGAAACCGAATTACCCAGAGGAAACCCACGCAGGAAGGCCGGAGCCAGAATCGTACCTACGACCTCAATATTGTGAGGCCATCCTGCTAACCAGTTGGGCCACCGTGCCGCTTGGACTAAAACCTTTGTGAATAAATTGACGAAAACTAGGGTAAAACTTTTTTTGCGTTTCCGTCGATTAAAACTGGACTAAAACCCTTTTTTTAGTTTTCGTTGACTAAAACTGGACTAAAACTATAACGAATTGGGATGACTAAATGTGATGTAAACAAATCAGCACTTTGTCCAAATGACTTGGACAAAATCTAAAATGCCTGCCAAAAACAACACTGGTCACAACACGCGTCTACAGAAGATTAATTGGCATGGGCGAAATTAATTAGTTTTATTTCATTCATGAGCTTATGTTTTGTTTTGGGTGGCTAAGGCTTAAAATGTGTAAAAATCTTATCCAACCTCAAATATAATTAATTCAATAAATTTATGATGCTACTAAAACATCGAAGCAGCCTCCTCCAGGCTTTACAGACTCAGAAATGGAGGTATGCGTATCGTGTACTCATCCTGTCGTGTCTCGAGATGTTAAAATTGCAGTTAGATAGACGTGTGCTGATTAGACAAGACTTCTAATATATCTGGTGTCACAGGATATTTGTCAGTGAATGTGTATGTCTGGTTTGAGGCTCACTCAGCTTTTTCTTGTGTTGTGGGGTCCAGTTGAGTTGAATTGCGTGTCAGGTATGTTGGCCATCTGACACCCAACTGTCAGGTTTGTGTTTGTGGGGACCCCGTAGAGCCATTTTTATTGTTGACATAAATCATAGCTAATCATCTTTTCCTTCATTATCATATGAAATACAGTTAGGAGTTGTATGTGCCTTTACTATGTTATAATCTTAGAACCTACCAGCCACTACAGGTGTCCGACAAGAAGACTTTTGGCTGTCCTGTGCTCCATTGCGCCCCTGGTGGCGTTCAAAAGACAACCTGTGACTGAAATATCAGTCACAACATATCTCTACTGAAGATTAATTGTCATGCGCTAAAGTAATTGGTTTTGTTTCATTCGTGAACTTGTTAGTTTTTGTTTTGGGTGGCCAAAGCCTAAAATGTGTAAAATTCTGATCCATTTTCTTTTTTTAATTCATTAAATTAATATTCAACTTGTTCATTAGGATGGAGGACAACCGACAATGACTGAATCGGCTGAGGTTGATGCCACCAGAACATCGAAGCAGCCTTCTCAAGTTTTGACAGACTCTGAAAAGGAGGTATGCGTATCATGTGGTCATCCTGTCGTGTCTTGAGATGTTAAAATTACAGTTAGATAGACCTGTGCTGGTTGGACAAGTTTTCTAATATATCTGGACATAAATCGTAGCTAATAATATTTTCCCTCATCATCATATGATATACAGTTATGCCTAGTATATGTCTTTACTATGTTACAATCTAAGAACCTACCAGCCACTACAGTTCTCTCATTGGGAGACTTAAGCTTTCGTCAGGTTGTCGACTGCTGCATTGCCCTCTTATTGGCTTTAAGTACACAACCTGTAACTGAATTATCTGTCAGAACAGAACCTATGTGTCTACAGCAGGTGATTTGGCATGTGGATTCTTCAGATTTTTAGAAAATAGGTAAAATTGTGATCAAAAGTTTAAAATGTCTAAAATTCTGGTATAGTTTGCAATAGTATATCTATTAAATCATTTCAAAACTTCTTAACAAGGATGGAGAACATTGGCTGTGACCGAATTGGTTGAGGTTTAGATTACCAGGACCATTGAGCAGCCTCCTCGGGATCTACAAATTTAGGAATGAAGATATGCATCCCATGTTACAATCCTGTTATGGCCCGAGGTTTTGAAGTTGCAGTTACATATTGGGCTGGGCGATATGGCTGATAAGTACATAGCGATATAAGTATTTCATATGGGTCCATCGATACACATTGAATTCTTTTTTTATATTATTTTATTTATTATCGTTTTTATTTTCCAATATTTTCACTGCCCTGTTAAAAAAACATTTAATGTAGTTTTCCTCCCGGGAGCTTTTTGTTACGGTCAATTAATTTTGTTATTACATTATTTTGTCATATCATTCATCAATATTTTAGTTTTTTTTTTTTTTCAAATAGAATTAAGACCTTTTTCTGTGCAGATTCCTCTGGGGATTAAGTATTTAATGGGTTCTCAATTTTCTCTTGGACTCTGATGCAACCCAGTCTCCTCCCTTGGACAAAAAATATGGGCTGAATCTTCCTTGGAATAACGACACAGATTCTGACGAATCATTGTCAAATCCTGCCCCTGAACTTTGCGCCTCAGACCCAGACCATATTACTATCCCAAGGCTCAGGAGGACCAAAAGTATACAGGTAAACAACCCATATAGATTTCAGGGAATCTTACAAGCAAATTGCATATATTTTATTGGTCTCCTGCCTTCTATCCTTTATATTTCGTTGTTGTTGTTTTTTAGATTAAAAAAACAGGCTGACTTTGGAATGGATAAGCATTATTACTCCAACTCAGATGACAGTGGAGATGAATATATTCCGGATACAAGTGAGGCCTCTGATTCAGACGGAAGTGAATCTTTGAAAATTGTGGACCCTCTCTTGAAGTCTAAGAATGCCTTCAGAGATTTTTCTCCCACACCACGAATCTCAAAAGCCACCTCAACGCAGGTTGTTAATCAAGGGCGTTCACCCGTTCGGAGGAGTAGCAGCACTGGTGTGATTCTTGAATTCTATGGCTCTTCAAATATTTGTGCAGTTTAACACAAATCATCCAAAATAGAATTCAAGCACATCTGTGACAGAAATTCAAATTCAGAAGTCAAAGAGAGAGAACAAAAAAAAAAATCTAATGCTGCGCTTCTTCCGAAGACATATACTGTAAACATTAAATGTATGTTAGGACAATCTTGAAAAAAGTATTAGAACACCCTTTACTTTTATTTCTTGTTAATTTTATTAACCAAAATATGTCCATTTTTATTACAGATTAATGAATACAAAATTAAAACTCTAATCAGCTACTTTTTAATCGTTATATTTGTATAAACAAATGTTATACATCTGTGTGTTAACTTATACAAGAAATGACGGAAAAGCAAGGGTGGTTTAGTATTTTTTTATCGTATATAGTCTGTATAATATCTTTAACCTATGCTGATGCTGTTTAATACTGATTTAAATAATAATAATAATGTCATAATCTGTTGGTTTTACATGAACAAAACCTTTCAAGCACTTTTTAAAATTCTAAATACTACCTCTTGTCAGTAAGTTGGTTCACAGCACTGCCTTGGAGTGAAAGTGTGTAGTGCTGAGACAGTCGGTATGTGCTGAGTCGTCTGACGTTTGTGTGACTGGTACCCAGGAAGGTAGCAAAACCAGGCAGTGTGTATGTCGTACCCAGGAAGGCAGAGAAACCAAGCAATATGTATGTGGTACCCACGAAGGCAGAGAAACTAAGCAGTGTGTATGTGGTACCCGGGAAGGTAGCAAAACCAGGGAGTGTGCATAGATACAGACCCCAAAAGTGATTAAAACCAAATAAAGTCCCCAGAAGATCATCTGTAGTCAGGTGAAGGACCCTGTACTTTGTTCAACTCATTTACTCCCTTAGACGTACAAAGACGTCTTTTAATGCAATGGCGCCCTCTACCAAAGACGTATAAGTACGTTTCCTGTCTTTTTTACGTCATAGTGTACATAAGGGTCTGATGCAACCTCTGACTGAGAATCAGCCTTGTCCGCATTGTGAATCATGTAAAAATCACCCAGCAGGGGGCAGAGGTGCAAAAGATCCGCCTTGAATCTGCGCCAGAGGTACAAATGGGGGGCGGGATCCTGGGGTAGACTTATAAGTGTGGAGAGCAGCGTGGGTAGCAGCAGCATCGGCAGCACTAGCAGCAGTCGCATTAGTAGCGTTAGCAATGAAATCCTCCAAGCAAATGACGATCGAGGAATGCGTTTTTGTAAAAAAAAGCTTCCTAAAAGCATCAAGGCGATGGAGACGCTTTGGTTGAGAGGATGACGCTTCGTCGTCGTCACAACAAACAGGCGTCTAAAGAGGGTGCGCGTGCCTTGCGGCCTGCATCGCCTGCCTTCGGACAATAGCCAAAGCAGCTGAGAGTCCTCACCAGATCCCCCCGAACGAGGAGGTAAGCGCTCGCAAGTTACCATTGAACATGTGGTTTTACCCCTCATGCTTTTATTGTACATATCATGCATCTTGCGGGCAGAAAATGTCGCATAAATGTGCAGTTAGACGCGAGCGTATCTCCTCCCCGACGAGGAAACAACAATACTGAATGGTGTGGTAATCATGCATACTTTCTAAAATTCACAGATTGTGCATCCCGCGGCAAGAAAGTTCCTCCTCGTCTTGTTGGTGTAAAGAAAGGTAAATTATAATATGAAACTTCACACGCCAGCAATAAAATGCAGCAATAAATATATATTTCCAATTGTTTATATTTCTGTAATTTACAGGTTGTGCATCAGGAAGCAGTGGTTCCGGATGGCGTCACACTGGATGGCAACCGAGGAAAATCGACTTTACAGCAACCCCTGGACCACTGAATGCCGCTGCCCATTTGGAGTCTGAGGAGCCAGCTGATTTCCTGCAGCTGTTTCTCACGGATGAGCTTCTGCAGCACATCGCGGATGCCAGCAATCACTTCCCAGACAATTATTTTCACACAAACCCCAGTGGACAAACACAAGCTCGCCTATTTTCCACGGACCAGCAAAGCCAGACCACAACGAAAGTGTCGGGTCTGTTTGCGCAAAGGCAAACGGAGTGAAACAAGAATGTGGTGTGAACTATGTTGTGTGCCCTTGCATCAAGGCAACTGTTTTATTTTATATCACACAAAAAAAAAGTATGTATGACACTGATGTATTTCATTTTTGTACATAGTTCAACAGTTCAGTCGTTTAGTGTTATGTGCAAATAAATTTATTTTATCAAAAACATATTTTTTGTGCTTTTTTTGTTATTTTATAGAAGGCATGCATTATTTAGATGTTAGAGGTGTCATAAAAGCCATAAATAATAGTGTCAAAGTTCAAATTATGGTCAAAATGCATCAGTTTACAAAAAGCTCATTTTCTCAGTTTTTTCCCCAGGGATTGGAGTTTTCATGAAAGTTAGCTATTTTCAAATGCCGATTGTTCAAGAATGGAAAAAGATAGGAACAAACATTTTTTTTCTGTTGAAAGAAGAGAGTCTCATCTTTCTTCGGGTGTGCTCCATGTCTATATAGCATTAGAATACAATATTCTGTGGGCCTTGCAATATTAGTCAAAACCCAGGAAAACTCTGGGATTGAGTGGGTTGCTCCAGTGAAAATGGCTGGTATTTAATGAGTTAAGACTGGTTAGGACATCCGGCTCGCAGTCCCAAGGTGCAGGGTTCGATCCCGGGACCCAGCTTTCCTGTGTGGAGGTTGCATTTGTGAGTGAGTTTGAGCGCAGATGGTTGTTCGTCTTTGCGTGCCCTGCGATTGGCTGGCAACCACTTCAGGGTGTGCCCCGCCTACTGCCCGTTGACAGCTGGGTAGGCTCCAGCACGCTATCCTTGTGAGAATAAGCGGATTGGATATTACATGTATGTGTTTATGCCCTAGGCCAGGCGAGGGCAAACTACGGCCCGGGGGCCACATGCGGCCCGTTAAAAGTTTTAATCCGGGCCGCCGAACTTGAAAAAAATTTAATGAATAAACCTTGTTAATGTTTTATTTTCTAAACACTGTGGTTTTCAAAGACAAATATTATTGTTGGAATGCTTTTATTCACTTTCATATAAAATTAAATGTATTTTTTTTCTCAGATGAGGTGAGGTTTCCAAAACACTCCATCCATCTGCTCCTGGTCCGGCCCCTCTGTCATATTTTAGAACCCATTGTGGTCCTCCAATCAAAAAGTTTGCCCGCCCCTGCCCTAGGCTTTGTGTCTTTGCTTGGTTGACTGTGTAATGAGTGTATGAATGCATTTCTTTCTACCAGACACCTTGGACTTCCCATGGCAGATTAATAATCTATTTTATCTATCCATCAGGGTCACGAATGTCATTTGATGAGTAGAGAATTTAGAGTCTCCAATTAACCTAATATACATGGATTTGCGCATGGAAACCTGAGAAAAAGCCCTTAGTCCTACTTTTCCATCTGAACCACTTTATCCTCACGAGGGTCACAGCCGTGACATCCCAGCTGACTTCAGAAAGTAAGTGGGCGACGACTCATGATCTCTTGGTTGAATAATATTGTTAGGGGCTCAAAATGGCCCTCTACAATAAAATGGCTGAAGAATATTACATACTCTCTGGCAGAAGAATATTGCGTTTTTTTGTTTTGTCCAATTAACTTAAATAAAACTTGGGAAAATTTAATGATTACATGTAAACCAGCTGGTCTTCCCCATACCAAGCCCTGGCTAAAACTGACTGAAAAATGCATGATGTGTGCCTTTTAAACTCCTCGGCCCATCCACTATGCCAGGGATGGGCAAACTTTTTGATTGGGAGGGGGGGGGGGCACAATGAGTCCTTAAATACATTTAATTTTAAACGAAAGTGAACAAAAGCATTACAACAATATATATGTCTTTGAAAAACCACAGTATTTAGAAAATAAACCATTAACAAGGCTTATTCATTTAATTTTTTTCAAGTTTGGGGGGCTGGATTGAAACGTTTAACGGGCCACAAGTGGCCCCCGGGCCGTAGTTTGCCCAAGTGCCCTAAGCCAATTGATTCTAAAAAATAACAGTTTTCTTCATCAAAACAACATTTTATGATCAACATAAATGTTAGTGAGTACATAAAGGTATACTCATTCGATCTATCATAACCCCATGCACTTAGACTGTACAAAAAAAAGAAAATTTTTATTTTAAAACCTAGTATTTCGCCATGACGTCACACGCTAGCGTCAAGTGCTTGGCGCTAAAAACCCGGAAGTAACAGCGGCGCTCGGTTTGAAAGTGGAGAGTTGTGCATGGTAGGCGAGTTCGGGAGAAATGTTTGTTGAACACGAGGACTGTGGCGTAGAAGATGGTTTAACAGCGATCTAGTGCGCACCCAACCGTGATGGCTGACCAACGAAATAAATGTGGACCGACGGAGTGGACTGACAGGACGTGGAAAACAGGTGTGTGGCATGTGTGCGTGTGCACGAATGTGGTAGCGCGTTCACTATGGTGGCAGCGATCGCAAAGCAGCAGCACCACTCCTTGACAAAAGTATTGTACTTTCTCTGATGTTTTGGGTTTGCTCTGCTTTGGGGTTTGTAGTTCTGGCCACGCAAAAGTAACAAAGCAAGTTCTTGGATGTCTGCTTTTTTCTTGAACTGTTAATTGGTTAACATCGTGGCTCTTATTTTTATCTAATGTATGGAGTTTGGTGGCTATCTATATGCACAACTATATTAGTTGCACTTGAAATTGCATACAGAAAATTAGTATAAATAGGTTACGCTATAAAGTATAACAATATTAACAATCGTTATTGTTGTTACTGTTTATTTATTTTATTTTGCAATAACTGTGCTCCAAGCTTAGCTGTTGTGCCAGCTGCCAAGTAAAAATATGTAATCTCACTCAATAATAGGAATAAATACTTAACTAACATCTCAATTTTTCGGGTTGGGCTGTGGGGGAGGGGAGGGTGGCTGCCTGACATAAAGCAGACTGTCCTGCACATGCGCAGACCAGCCGAGTGTGTGAAGTGTGCGTAAGTGCAGTACCGGGACCGACCACTAGACAGCGATCCTGAGTAATTTTTCCGCACACACATTTCTAGCACACTCGTCTTGTTTTTGTGACCTTCCTGGGAAGCCCTGAAACTTTGACAGGACCTCCCCCTGAGCTTCTTATCACTGAATTCAATGCTCTTTTTTGTGGGGCCCAGATTTTTGGTCCCCACAAAAATTTTGGTCCCCTACAGTGGGTGTGCTGTCCGATGTTGGTCCCCAACATGTAGCTTATACAAACACACACACACACCCCTACTTGTTTTTGTGACATTGTTGGGCCACCTGAGCAAAACTCACATTGTGGGAACCACCCTTTCTAGTGGTTGTACAGCTCTGAAAAAAATCAGGCAGTGTCCAGGAATTTAGTTAAACACAAAAACCACTTCAAATTACCAATTAATGACCTGGAGGTCAAATGAGTGACTCAAGTGCATGTAATTCAGTCACTGTAGCCCAAAGATTCTCTGGGCCAGTGGATGAACCATTATTCGTCTTGGACAGCATTGAAGCAGGCCGTAGCCTGGTTTCTAAAGCTGAAAGACTTACTGACAGAGTAAAGGAAAATAGAAAGGAGTTAATCACATTAGGTGAAGAAGGCAAGATGAATTTATTCAAGAGAACTGTCAAAGGAAAGTATTTGACCTGCGACGACTTGGATAAAGCAGAAAGAGAACTTGTGAAATACTGTCAAAGGCGAAGTTTCAAAAAAGATTTAGCCATATTTGAAAAACAAAAAAGGGTGAAGAAAAGTAGCCCACTTTACAAGTTCAATATAGTACTTCAAGATGGTGTCATGAGGGTTGGTGGACAGTTGAGCCACGCAGCCATGCCTGAAACAGCAAAACAGCAAGCCATCTTGCCAAGGATTCACATAACACAAAGCTAGTCCTGAGATACATTCATGAGATTACAGCTCACGCTGGAAGGAACCACATGATGGCTAATCTGCATCAACAGTTTTGGATACCTCGAGCTGCTAGAGTCATCAGAAGAGTGCTACCTGACGATCCGCCTTTCAAGAGAATTGGCGTTGATTATTTTGGTCCATTCTAAGTAAGTAGGGTTAGAGGACAAGTAAAGAGATACGGCGTGATTTTTACATGTCTCGCTGTACGAGCCGTACATCTGGAAATTGCATCTTCACGTGACACAGATGCTTGTCTCAACGCAATCCGAAGATTTCTTGTCAGAAGAGGACAAGTGAGAGAGATGTATTCTGATAACGGAACCAACTTTAGATCAGCTGACAGTGAAATGAAGAAATCAATCAAAGAATGGAACACTAAGTAAATCGAGAAACACTTGCTGCAAAAAGGTATTCAGTGGCATAGCAATCCCCCAGCAGGTTCCCACCACGGAGGAAGCTGTGAGCGACTTATTTGGTCTGTGAGAAAAATCCTGAATGTCACTGTAAAAGAACAAATTTCGGGTGAAGAAAGTCAATATACCTTGCTTGGTGAGGCTGAAGCAGTTATAAACAGCAGGCCTATCACAAGGACATCTTCCGACCTCAACGACTTGGAAGCACTCACACCCAACACTCTGTTGTGGCTGAAGGTCAAACCTGAGTTACCTCCTGGAGTCTTCTGTAAAGACGACCAATACGCCCCAATACGTACCTCTGGGAATGAGCTGGTCAGCTCTTTAAAGAGTATTATGTAAGTTGAAATACATTAATCCATTTTTCTTTTTTGGACCATCTTTAACTGTGTAGTGTGTAATGTCTAAAATACAAAATGATCTGATTTTAGGGTGCAGTTGACGACTGTGGCACAGGTCCTCGCTCTACAAGTGCTAATAGTCTTCGGCAAAGAGAAAAATCTGCCATAAGGTACAGAAAACATTGGCATCAGAGTAAATGGATGCATGTTTTTGCAATGTGCGAGGAAACTGGCGAACTCAGAGAAAACTACGCAGGCTTGGGAGAACATGCAAACTCTACACAGGAAGGCCGGAGCCGGAATCGATCCCACAACCTCTGCATTGTGAGACCATCGTGCTCACAAGTCGCCCACCGTGGCGGCCGTCCATTATGAATGCCATCCCACCATCCATTATCTGTACGGCTTCTCCTCACAAGGGTTGCGGGGGGTGCTGGAGCCTATCCCAGCTATCTTGGGGCAGTAGGTGGGGTACACCCTAAACTGGTTGCCAGCCAATCGCAGGTCACACAAAGACAAACAACCATCCGCGCTCACACTCACACCAATTTAGGGTGTCCAAACAACCTGCCATGCATGTGTTTGGAATGTGGGAGGAAACCGGAGAACCCACGCAGGCGTGTGGGAAACATGCAAACTCCAAACAGGAAAGCCGGAATCAATCCCGCGACCTCTGCATTGTGAGACCATCGTGCTAACAAGTCGCCCACCATGCATCCCTGCTAAATAAATGATTAATTTTTACATTTTAGTATTTGTAAGCGATCTTGTGTTCATGACAGCATTTTCAACAGTGTGGGTGTTTGTATGAAAGCATTTCACTCGTGTATGGGCATGAGCATGTTTCAGTTGTATTTATGAATAACAATAATTTCACAATTGTGCCTGAGCGCCTTTCACTGGTGTGTATGAGAATGTTTCACCTATGTGTATGAGCGCATTTGACGAGTGTATGAGCAACAACTATTTCACTAGTGTGTATGAGAGCGTTTCACTCGTATGTATGATAGCGTTTCATAAGTATGCATGAGCAACAACAATTTCACTGGTGTGTAAGAGTGCATTTCAGAAGTGTGAAGCGATTCCTGACTTTTGTCCCCAACGGCACCTCATACTCCCCATCTCCCGCTCACTTCTCCTGACCCCATGAGCCATCCCCGTTGCTACTACATGGAGATTTGATGTGTTTTTTTGTTTTTTTTGTTATTAGCTTCTTCAACATCTCTTCTGATTCTCATCTCTTCTCTGGCGCTCGTCTCCGCCTGTCTGATTTGAAGTCGACCTCAGAATTTGCACTATTTTGACATGACTTCTGTGGTAATCACTACTGACATATTGTGTCATTTGCTCAATAATACATTAAAATTATAATAAATAATAAAAATGGGTCCGGTGCCGAGCTCTGGCTTCATATCTTTAAAAGTGGTCTTCTCAAATCTGTTACTAATGGCCTCTAAATCGGTTGTGGTAGAGAAGGGGCAAATTAGACCTTATGGCATCTTAATTTGGTCAAGTCTTGTACCCATTTTCAAGGCCAGCGACTATTGCTTTAGCTATATACAAGAAAAGGATTACTCTGAATATACACAACAACAAATCCCAGATGTCCATCCCAAATGTTGTTTCAAAATAATCCAGTTCAGATGATAAACAAATGTATTGGTATGTTGAGGTCATTATTTCAAATCAAAATATACACTTCTTTTTCAGACAATGGGGAGGATCGAAGAAGTGGAAAAGTTGCAGGAGTAACTTCAAAACAATGCAAAGAGACAGAATCTGGAAGAATGTCAAGTTTGTCCATGTTTATATTTCTGGAATTTAGTGGGCGTGCATCTCGAAATGTTTGGGGATGGTTCGGGCTGCCAGACAAGACTTTCACTGCGAGCGCTGGACCACTGGATGCTGCGGCAAACAGCGGACTTCTTGCAGCTATTTATTACCAACAAGCTACTCCTGCACATCAATGATGCGGATGGCACAGACTGCTTTGCAGACAATTATTTTGAGGCAAAACCAAGAGGTCTGTAAGCACTCTGAAAACAAAGTAAAATATTTGACACCCACGGCAAAGAAAGCCATGCTACAGCATAGGGCTGGGCGATAAACCGAAAATTTACCGTTACCGAAATTTATTACAATGACCGAAATCATTTTGCCCATGTCGGAAAATTCGATGAATAAAAAAAGAAAAGCCTTTTGTCTGCGGCAATGTTCATGCCCCTTTAAGACCGCTACAGCGCCTCTAGTCATGTGACTCCACCCGTCTGTCGCTCTCGTTGCTGGCGATTCAAATCCAGAAGCTTTCTCACCACCCACAACACAACCATGCTGTGCTGAAAGTTCAAAGTGAGAAGCAAGGTTCGACAAGTGACAACAGCCCATGAACGGAGGCGACACCATACGAGAGAACGTCTCAGAGGTGGACGCGATAGCCTAGCACATAGCTAAAGATAAAGCTCGTCTAGTTACGTGGCGCGCACAGGATTTAAACGCTTCATGAAAGCCGTATTTCCCGATATGGACTACATCGGGCCGGGAGCTTAGACATGTCAAGCATTTTGCATCTACATCCGACTTGTGGTCGGGTCGCAACATGGATCCCTGATTGAGCCTAACTGTGCATTCCATAGATGACAAGTGGCGACTGCGCAGCAGAGTACTCGAGACGGCACATTTTCCCCGATAATACCCACTTGTTTATTTGGCTTGCATTGACATTTTCTTTCATTTTATTTCGCGTTTTTTTATTTGCCATTATTTACATCATGAGAGCATCTTGGCGCAATCTATTTGCAGAAAAAGATTTCGCAAGAGGTACCCTTTTTCTTTGTGACATTGTTCAAGTCATGCAAAGCAAGCTCAGGGTTCGCGGTTAACCGCTTCCCGATTGCCCGGGGCAAGTGAAATTTGGCCACGGGCAAGGTAAAATTATGGGCAACTTGCCCGACCGGGCAAGCATTTTTTAAAGCAGCCAAATATCTTTAATTTTGACGAAAACGGTGGTGTGATCTGTTTGTGTGCACTGTATGGTGATGGTTTAACCCAGACAACCCCTTATGTTTTGGTATGGTCCATTGGCCTTATCGGGGGTAATGGGCGGGCGCTACGGGGATCAGTTAGTTCAGTGAATGTCGAGTTAAAGTGGACGTCAATAAATCCCGCAGTATTGGAACTCGCTGTCGTAGCATCCTCATTTGAAGTTTGAAAAACACAACAAAAACCTACGATATTTTGGCCGAAAATTGACAGCCGGAAGTTTTCTTACCTTCTGCGCATGTTTACGAGTGGCGACGAGTTCGTTCAAATCCGAACATTTCGGATTCCTCTGACATGACTAAAATAGCTCGAATATTTTTAAGTAGACAATTCAGTTGTGAGTAAGGAAGGGAGTAATATTTGATTATTGGCTGTTAATTCATTAGCTCCATGATGTGACCTGACATAGTGTCAGTGACTGTGTTCTGTTT
The DNA here is from genome assembly GCF_059441095.1 of Idiotropiscis lumnitzeri. Classification (NCBI taxonomy): domain Eukaryota; kingdom Metazoa; phylum Chordata; class Actinopteri; order Syngnathiformes; family Syngnathidae; genus Idiotropiscis; species Idiotropiscis lumnitzeri. The sequence continues at coordinate 50,286 of NW_028283771.1, read as the reverse complement.
ATGCTATGAAACTTATGGAGGCAGCACCACAGGCACTGGTCTTAAAGGAATACACAAATTTGCCACACTCATAATTTACTCATGTGATTCCTCAATTAATACGCTCTCCTGGACTTAAAATTGATCATCTGGATTGCTGTAATATCATTTTCCCAATTTAACATGCAGATTTGTTAATTATTAAAACTACAATTAACATTTTCAATAACTGCACAGGATGATACATTTGCTCTTGTGAGTAGGGTTTCATGGTTGATGATGAAAACAAGATTAATTTATGCTTATCAGATTATATGTTTATTTACATTTGTGGCGCACATTTTACAACCATAAACATTTTATTCTTAGAGAAAAAAAATTGTCACTTGCCCAAGTCGGGCAAGTAATTTGGCCACTCGGGCAAGGCAAATTTTAGTGGCACTTGCCCTATGGGCAAGCAGTTTTTAAAGTTAACCGCGAACCCTGCAAGCTATTTGGAATGTTCATACAAATGATTTTTGTACTTTTATTTTTCATTGAAAGTAAAGTGTACCAGTTGGTCAATAAAAAAAACAGTCAATATGCAATTCCTGCATTTATTTTGATTTTAGTCCACGTGGGAATTTATTGTGCATTTATCGTTATTGAGGTAAAATTGCTCGATTTCTCGCGATATTGATTTGAGGTCATATCGCCCAGCCCTTCTACAGCATGTATACAGTGTGAGACGTGTTGTGTTCACTTGCTCCAAGGCAATTGTTTTTAAGTGTATACCACATACCCAACGAATTGTGTAATTTGTATGGCGGGGTGTACACATGCGTTGCAAAAACACATGCACACACTGTCACTCACGCACTTCCGTATATAGTTTATTTCAGCACCTTTTGTCATGCTGTTTTTATTTTATAGAAGGAAAGCATTATTTTGATGTCTGAGCTGTCACGAAAGAAAAAATAGAACTGTTGAAGTCAAGTCAAGCTTGTGCTTGAAATGTTTGTTCTTAGTTTCTCAGTTTTTCGTGAGCAATGGGAATTCAGTTATATTCAAACGCTGTCAGGTAAAGGCTCCATATTTTTATAGCATTATAGCACACTATTCTGTGGGCGCTAGAATTGAAGGGTTTGCGTTAGTAAAAATAGGTGGGATTAAATGAGCTGAAGTGTATCTCTTGAGTGCTCCTTAAATATTTGCCTGTGTTGGTATATTTTATTTTGGTCGTGTCATGTTTATTCTTACGCTGAAAGAGACATGAGGTGTTCGAAAAAAATAAATGATTTTTTTTTTCCCGGTCAAAACTACCAATGGTGTCTGGTTTTTTTCCCTCCGTGAAATGTACGAGTTATCACTTTGACGCACATGATGTCACGTGGCTGGAGGACTGGAAACTTGCACGAACAACATTTACGTTGAAATGTAACAATGACACATATATCGACATCTAACAAACATGCATGGGCATCTAACATTGACACTTACATTGACGTCTATAACATAAACCATTACAATCACATCTAACAAACACGGACATCTAACAGACACATCGACATCCATCATAAACATTTACATAGACATCGACATCTAACCAACCTCTACATAGACATCTTACACACATCGACATCTAACAAACATTTACATAGACATCTAACATAAACACATCTAATATAGACACATAGATTGACATCTAACATCGACACATTGAGATCTAACATAGACATACATTGACATCTAACATAAGACTGTTACATCGACAACTAACATCGACACAAGGCTTTGTCAAATGACACGTCATGACGACATATACAGAGACACAAGGCACAACAGCATATTTTTGGTACAAATTGAACCCGATATGTTAGCTACCTCGTTCGACTTAAAGGGTTAGCGAACTTGTTATGGTGGTTGAGGCGTGGTGGCTACCCAGCTCGTGTAGTGTATATTAAACTTAAGTTAATAATTTATGACCAGTAAACACGGATGTTGTAACGCAAAACAATGTTCAAATGTTAGTTTTTTTTCAACACATTTCATGAGAAAAAGCTCTACTTGTCTGTGAGAAATGTATGTTGTAGACCCATTATATAACACAATATTACACAATTTTACATTGGAATTTCATTTAATAAAACATTGACAATTATCTTTACAAACACTGTGTATGATTCATCTTTTCATTTGTTGTTCAATGAGCAAAACAGTGGCGATCAAAACAGTGCAAATTAAATGACATTTTATAGGTATCTGGTTGCAATACAGTGAACCCTCACTACTTCGCGGTTCACCTTTCGCGGGTTCAGTGCTTCGCGGGTCTAAAAAATATTCGGGGGCATTGTAGTTTCGCCGAGCGGCACGACGGGGCGCTGGAGTGGTTAGACGGCCGGCGTCCGCCGAAGAAGAACGTGGGCGAAGAGGAGAGTGGACAAAGAAGAGCACGTTCCCCCGGGCACGATTTGGGGCGACGTTTCGCGCGGTTCGGACCGTACCAGAGCTCCGGCCAGCGTGCGTGGCAGTTAAGCCGAAGAGGAACAACTTCCGCCCGGGCACTAGCGGGGCGACATTTCGCTCCGTTCGGGACCGTGCGAGAGCTCCGGAGGAGACCGGCCGGCGTGCGTGGTTGTTAAGCCGAAGAGGAACACCTTCCGCCCGGGCATGAGCGGAGCGCGAGGCTGTCAGTTATGAATGAATAAATGAATAAATAAATGAAGAATGCCAGGGCACACCGGACGGCGTACCAGCAGGTAAAAGTCGAAGTAATTAAATAAATACAAAAAGAAGTAATTGAATAAATACAAAAATAATGGCTGGGGAATAAAAAAATGTTTTAATAATTTTTTTTTTTTGTTATAACATGAATTTCACCCTCTCTCTCTCTACCCGTATATATATATATATATATATATATATATTATTATTTTATTTATTTATTTTTTTAAGCATTTTTGAAGGTGCGCCGCTACTTCGCACTTTTTTTTAAAGCATTTTTGAAGGTGCGCCGCTACTTCGCACTTTTTTTTTTTTAAGCATTTTTGAAGGTGCGCCGCTACTTCGCGGATTTTCAGTTTTCGCGGGTGGTCTCGGTCCCCATTAACCGCGATAACCGAGGGTTCACTGTAGTAAGTTACATTCTAATTTACATTGACAGGTAATGGAAATGACTACTGGTAACCTCAATTGAACTGTATTTCAGTCAGAATGCCTCAAACATCATAAAAAAATAAAACGTTGAGTATTATTTCTCCTTCAAAATGTCAGAAGAAATACTCTATAATGGCCTGACGACATTAACATAGCTTATAGTATATAGCAGGGGTGGGAAAACTTTTTTATTGGCGGGCCACAATGGGTTCTAAAATTTGACAGAGGGGCTGGACCAGGAGCAGATGGATGGAGTGTTTTGGTAACCTCATCTCATCTGAGAAAAAAAATACATTTAATTTTAAATGAAAGTGAACAAAAGCTTGTCTTTGAAAAACCACACTATTTTGAAAATAAAACATTAACAAGGTTTTTTTTTTTTTTTTTCAAATTCGGCGGGCCGGATTAAAACGTTTAACGGGCCGCATGTGGCCCCCGGGCCGTAGTTTTCTCACGCCGGTATATAGCATAGCGGCATAGGTTCCCTCGTCAACATCAAGTGAGTTACCCTCTTACCAAGACCAAAATACGGGGCTCTCCATCTCCCGGTCACTTCTCCAGACCCCAACAGTCACCCTCGTTGCGAGAACTTGGAGATTCGATGTTTATTTTTTTTCCGCTTCTTCAACTTCGTGTCTGATTCTTTTCTCTTCTCTGGCTCCAGGATTCCGCTGTCAATCAGATGACGATTGAGGCGGGACTTCCGGTTCAAAGTCACCCTCAGAGTTTGCAACCATTTGAGATGGCTTCTGTGGTAATAACAACTGTCATAGGTGCAATTTGCTCTATAAAGCATTAAAAAAAAAAAAAAATAATAAATTACAAAAAATAGTCAAGTACAGCACTCGTCTCATAAACTAGGTAAGAATTTAGCGTTACTAACGTTGCTACACTATAAAGAGTGTTTTACTGACTAGCTAAACCCAGTTTGCTTAAACTGATCGTACACTGGACGAAATCTTACCGTTGTCTTTTTACAAATGGATTATGAAATTGTTGCAGAAATTGTTTTGCTGTGACGGAGGGCAAGTTTTATAAGGTTCGTTCATCGGGAAGGTTTTATATTAGACGAGGATGGTCTTGTTCTTCGGATTTTTTTTTTATTTATAAAAGGCCGAGCATTTGTATTTGCGCTCAGACTGTGTTGCACAGTGCACACGAACCAAAAGCTCTAAAGAAAACACAATACCCGATCCAAACGGAGGGACGTGTTATCTTTATCTTCCACACCGCCTATCTTGTACTGGCTTGCGGGGAGGTGCTGCCGCCTATCCCGTCTGACTTTGGGCGAAATGCGGGAGGGACGACCTGAACAGAGAAATACAAAAAGAAGCAGTACAGCGTCAGTGTAACTCCTTACGGGATAATATCCTCGTCGCATAAACAAGGTAAGAATTTCACGGTATGCATTTTGGTGAACTATAAAGCGTGCTTTACTGACTGGAGCGACGTCGAGTTAGCCTAAATGTATCGTGCATTGGACTAAATCTAGCAAGTTAGAATTATACGATTTGTTCTTCGGGAAGGTTTTATATTAGAGGAGGAATTAAGATCTTGCCCTTCGGACATTTTTTGTGATAAAAGGCCGAGCATTTGCATTTGCGCACAGTATTAGTCCACGAAACAAGAAATACCCATGTACAAATAACTTGCAATTATAATAGTTGGAGCTGTAACAAAGTGTTTTTCATACGGTGTTGTATAAATTAGCAGGAAATTAGAACACAAATTAAAACACGTACAGTAGATACAAGAAGAACAACGACAGTCACATGTTGAGTCGAAAGCTAAAGAATAAAAATGTGTCTTCAAAACGTTTTAAAAGTGGACAGAGAGGGGGCTTGCCTAACATTCAATGGAGAGTCAGGGAATGGACTCCGAGTGCAAGTTTCAGGCCATCTATCTCAAGAAAGAGCTTCTGATGCACCTCAAACGGGTACTGCAAATTTAGTAAGTTCAGCGCATAGTTAATTCCCATGAGCAGGAGACTGGCAACATTTCCACAACCTCATTTTCTTAAGCAACAATGGAAACAGAGGCATGGGATGTGTCTTCTTGTCCCTCACTTGCTTGGAAGACATAGAGTACGTGTGTCAAACTCAAGGCCCGGGGCCAGATCTGGCCCACAACCTAATTTTATGTTGCCCGCAAAGGGCAAATCATCTGCATCAACTTCCTGTTTCTAGCATATTTTCTTCACAACAACACTGAGATATGAGATATTGCCAATTATTTGTTACCAATCCTCCCCTTTTAAAATAAATTGAAAAATTGTTGAACAATTACTTACTAGCTTCTGATTTCAAAACTGGCTTTCCAATCAATTTATATGGGTTCACAGTCCCTCTGAGGGAAACCACAACTACGATGTGGCCCGTCCATAAAAATGAGTTTGACACCCCTGACATAGACCTTCAGTATTTGCTTGGCCTGGTCCTCTTTTGCTTGTTCTCTGCTGACTTCCTGAAAGAGCATATACATCCATGGTTAGGTGCATAATGTCCCAGTTTGTGTTTGCTTTTTATAGTTCTGAATATCGCTGTCTTCAGGCAGTATCCAAGAAGCTCCAGAATCTTCACCTTGCAGGAGACTTCCAATGGCACGTTTTTGCAATCATTAACACTGCATCATCCAAAGAGAGCAAACCATTTTCAACATTTGAGATTGGTCAGTAATATTTACAAGTAACACCCACTCGTGTGGATTGACTAATAGATTAGATCTAGAAAAACATGAAATTACTCAAATTATGACAACATGTTTCAGCCGGACACCAGTGATATGTGACAGTATTTGCAATCTGCATTACATGTTTATAACAGCATATATGAGAATCAAAAAATAAATAAAAAGGGCAATGAAAACGGAAATTAAAATAGAAACCTCAACCTCAAGGATAGGATTTTTGTAGAAATCTCAAAATCGAAACTTTGGACCTTCTGATTTATTTTGTCAATTACCCGAAAGTAACCTTTGCCAAATGCCAACCCTTTAGCCAGAGCAGGTCACATACTGGCAGCAATTAATTTATTTGAATATTGTGACAAATAAAAATGTTTGCTGCACAGTCTATGAGTTAATTGCAGCTTTAAAAACGTAATACTGTTGTAATTTACCTGGTAGTCCGTGATGAGTTCCTCTGCAGACTGTCCGAGGAATTTCATCAAGGAATGGATTATGCCCTCCCTTCCAGCTTCAACGTTTTGCTATTTAAAAAGACACAAGATGATTAAGTGTCTTAAATAAATAAAAGCTCACATATGCATTGCTTACATCCCAAAAAGTGCATCTCAACTTTAAATAAAAAAAATAGCAAGATATCCATAAGCTCTAACAGATCTTTTATTGTTTTATTCTGTTAATGCTTATGATGGACTTATCCAAAATAGTTTGATGCAAATTCTATTTGCAGTAATAAAACACAACCCTCTTACATGACTGAGTGAACTGAGCATAGGTCTTATTTCAGTGCCAGTAACTCGGCCTTTTTTTCCAAGTATCTCCTTCAATTCCAGGGTGTAAAGTTCCATCTTGGTTAGCCAGGTTCTCTCAAATTGAACATATGTAATTTGTTTGAACTCTTTCTTAATCTGAAACATTTTTCCCTCAATTAGAACATTTTCAAAATTAAGAAATCTAAATCACGATTTAAATTTTGATTAATCGTCCAGCACTAGAAGATACAGCAGCAGGTATTACTCCTCCTCTAAAATAATAAAGGCAGTACAATCATCACTTAATTTGACACAGAGTTTGGATTAATTGCTGGACTATGGTCTGATATTTGTCCCACTTGAAACTAAATCTGAATATTGGTTATTTGAATGTGAATATCTTAACTTTGATATTTGAATTGAAACCTGAATGTTTTGAATTGAACACTGAATTATTGAATTGAAAAACTGAATTCGAATTACATAAATTGTATATTTTTAATTTGATTCTGAATTTTTCGATCATAATGTTTTTGTTGAGAACTATATCCCAATAAACTTGAATGTAGGACTTTAAAATGCGTTTTTAATTCCTCAAAAAAAAGGTCTCCTCACCAAAAATTCAATACTGCATATGCTCAAATTCAGTTTACTAAGTAAAAATTCAAGACTCAGTGACAGACATACGGGAGCTTTAGGGTGCCTCAAGGATGTGCAATGGATTCCAATCACCTTCCACCTATCACATCAACCCCCCATCCTTCAGCAGATCCACTGGCTTCCAGTCAATCAACAAATCATTTTCAAAATTCTTCTATATATTTTCAAATCTATGGCTGGCGACCAGTTCAGGGTGTAGTGCGCCTTTCGCCCGTAGTCAGCTGGGATAGGCTCCAGCACCCTCCCGTGACCCTGTACCGGATAAGCGGAGTGGATAATGACATGACACATGACTTTCAAATCTCTTCACAACCTCGCCCCTCCCTACCTTTCAGACATCATCCATATTCCCACTCCATCCCGCGCTCTCCGGTCTTCATCCTCCTCACTCCACCCCTTGCCTGCCACCATGGGGGACAGAGCCTTCAGCGATTCGGTTCTCCAGCTCTGGAACTCTCTCCACCTGACCTCTGTAATTGCACCACCCTCCCTGTGTTTAAAACTAAACTCAAAACCAATCTGTTCCGCCTTAATTACTCTCTCCAATTCCAGATATGTCCCTCATCCACTTTATTGTATTTTATCCTGCTTGATTTACGTGTTGGTGTTTCTACCCGTATTTGTGTTTTTACTTTCGTATTTTACTCTGTACAGCGGCCTTGAGTGTCCTGAAAGATGCTTCCAAAAAAAAAAAATATATATATATATATATATAAACACACACACACACACACACACACACACACATATATATGTTGTTTGTTTTTTTTTCATGGTGGAAAAAAATTTAATCTAAATAACTCTAATGAATTTGTCTTTTATCATGGTGGTCTGTAGGATGAATTGGATCAAGAGCCTGCCAAGTGCACCATGGTGGTGTTTGTTGTCCGGGAGGAAGAGGATCTTCAGCCACCACATTACATCGGGGCAGTTATTGTAGGTGTGAAGGTTCTTTGTCAGTTGCCATCTCTTGCACATAGATGTGTGATGCTGTTTGGCCTCATCTCTCCACTAAACCTGTCTTACCTAAGTAAGTTAAAACACGCTTTTGATGCACCACAAAAAAATACTCATGGAGATAGAACCAAACAAATTGACACGAATAGTGTGCGGTTTGAGTGTCAAACTAAATATTTGATAGCCCAAAAAAAAAACATTTCAGAATGTCCTTTTTAACCGTTTGTAGGTTGTATTCAGAGAAAAAAACTACAGCATTTTTCTAAAACAAAATTACATCAATTTAATGTCTTTATTCCAAAGTAACAAATATATATATATATATATATATATATATATATATATATATATGTGTATATATATGTGTATATATATATATATACACAGACCAGTTGTCCTTTCATTTTACCATGAAGAGTCCTGAGACCTCTATGGCCCTGGTTAGACGACCACCCACCGCTGTGTTGTTGGGAATAAATGTGCAACATTGTTCACCGAACATAGCACAAACACCACCTCTCTCATCCAACAATACATCAACAGTCATCCTGTTTCGGAATGCCATTAGAGATTGGTTGATAGCCGTTCATGCACAGTTTCAAACCCACTTTGCGTCCAATTACCTAATTTTTGCACGTTGTGATGATGCAGTTGACCTGTCTGCGTTCTTTGTTCTTCGTTCGAGGACTCAAATCCTGTTACTTGATCTGTTAATTTACACTTACTTACTTACTTACACTAAGGAGAACACCGATGGCTTCCATGTATGTTGAATCATTTTTTTTTTTTTTTTTGCCGTGATACTCTGCTTTCTCTTTTTTAACGTCACCGATGTCCTGTCATGACATTGGACAGTTCACACAGTTTATTAACAAACAATATAAAACATACCATTTACGATCAATCAATTACATTTTGTGAAATGGCACTCTCCAGAAACTACCAATAATCTATAAGCAGGGCCTAGTTATGAAAAACACATACAGATATGCACTAAGTCTCAAAACCTTTTACATTTTTGGGTGATTTATCAAATGATCTATCATATCCACACCACCACCAGATTTCCCCTCTTGATAGTGGATTGAAGTTTATTTCAACCACTATCAAAACCAGACACAGTGGTGGTGAAAAGATTCCTAACCGCTTAGCTCTGTCAGCAACATTAATGCTATTTAAATTTTCAAGAGCAACTATCATAGAAAACATGTTCATCTACATCAACTCTAGTCACAGGATACACGCTGACCCAATCCATACATGTATTATCAAGATAAGCATTAATATAATATCAATAATACAATTTCATTTGCTTATTTTGGATATCTCGTTGTCCAATTGCTATCTTTTCACGAAAGTACAGACTTTCTCCTGTAACTTTGTTCTGTGGACCAATAGTTGCCCACTTGAGTATTACTCATGGTTCCAACTCAAATCTATCAACATGTCGTCCAAGCTCCACAAATATGTCCCATCACTTTTTTTTTTTCAATTATCTGCTTGGTGTTTGCAAATCCATTTTGATTAGTAATTGGGATTCTTACTGTTGGTATTGTACTATAGTCACATCATAGTTTGTTTATGTAACTCTGGGTTGTTCCCACATATAACACAACAACAAAAATATCAGAATAAAATTGTATACATCCAACATAGAACAGCTGCTTTTAACCACTTCAGGGTCATTTTGTCTGAAATATCCCCTCTACTTAGTCTGGTGTCTTATGAAATAAGACCACCCTATCATCAGACTTCCGCTCATCTCCTTTGTAGGAGATTTCAACCAAAATGACCTTTTTACATGTGTCAAATGAACCAATGTTGACTCTTCTACTATATTTACAGCTGTGAGAGCTGTCAATAAAACTAAACATGGCATTCCCCCTTGGGTAATTACATATGTCTTATCTTCAAACGTCTTTCAAGCATCCAGTCTCCTGGCTCCACTAGTTTAGTGCCCTGCTAGGAGACAGAAAGATCCTCACCACTCTAAATTTGTGCCTGTCTTTGTTTTTCTAACACTTTTCACATGTAGTCAGCTAAAGTTGCTTCAGCATCTATTTCCCATTTGTTCTTAAATTTGAGGTATTCTATAAGGCCTTCCAAACAATGTTTTACAACGTCTCGGTCCTAAATACAATGAAATACAATACAGTGCAACTCTCTGTATATAACTCAAATTAACTCACATAAACACATTTACAGTAGATACCAGAAAAACAACAGAACAGCAACAGTCTCATGCTGAGTCAAAGGCCCGAATATTCATCTTCAAGCGAGGTTTAAAAGTGGACAGAGAGGCGACTCGCATAACATTCAATGGAAAGTCACAGTGCTTGTCGTTTTTACAAACAGTTTTACTAATTTCCATACACTGTGTCCACTGCCTCCCCGTTTCCTCAATGCATAGCCTTTTCACTTTTTTTTTTTTTGTTCATTCTTTTCACCAATCCAGAGCTTTGAGGGTGGTAAGCACAATTATCTTTCAAATCAACGTGAAACATTCCTATCTCTTTCACAAGTTAGTTAACAAAATGGGTACTATTATCACTGTTTATTATTTTCAGGAATACCATATCTCGGAATGATATCCTTACAAAGTACTTTTGCCACTGTCAATGCATCTGGATTTGTTGGTTAGAAAGAGTTCTAACCATTTCGAATTCACATCTATGATGACCAAACATTTATTTTATTTTTTTTCTTCACTTTGGTTTTTATCAAATAAGTCCATATGAATAATTTGAAATGGATATTGTGGTGTAGGAAAGCGTCCTCTGCGTGGACTCAAATTACCTTGTGAATTGTGTTTCGCACACGTTAAACATGCCCTACAAAAATGTTTCGAATAAGCATTAAAGCCGTAAGCCGTATAATAACGTAATATCTGATGCACCATTTCCCCTGTTGAGACATGTGTTATCCCATGACTCAATATAGCAGCCCATTTGTAAAGATTATTGTTTGGTCATACAGAGATCACGTAGCGATGTTACACCATTTTCCTCCAAAGCCTTTGTTTAACTTTGGGACTTCTATCACTAAAACGTGTATGTCCGCAACAGCTTCTTTAGCTGTATTGTCTGCAATGTGTATTCAAGGAAAACACTTATGCAATGTATGCGCTACACATTTTAAGACGACTATATGTGTAAATAGTAACACAATTTACTCTCTTTAGTTTACACGCTTTTGTTTAAGATACTAATTCTGTTGCATGAGCTGAGTAATTTGAGGAGTAACTGCTAAGTTCTTTTTCCCAGTGTCATTTGATACAACTACAGTATTTTATTTATTTATTTATTTATTTATTTCCATCTACAAATAGCACTTCTCCGTTTTCTGAAGGCGAATCTTTTTGATGCCTTTACTTTTGGTTACTTTTTTCTACTAACTCATAACAATCTAGTTTTGTACCATCCTCCTGACATAATAATGACAGCCGGGTTTAATGTTGTACATCTCTCTATAATCAGATGTGGTTTTGATAACAATGTATTCATACACTATAAATGTCCCGCCGGTGACAAAAACGTCATGTTCATCAGCAAAAGCAATGCAGAAACCGCACGTGGTACTCTCAAAACCAGAGGATGGAACAAAACTATGGTTGCACTTGTTTCTGCAATTTCCAGATTGTGGGACTAATAAAAGACCATCTTTATCTTAATCTTATATCTACAGCAATAGATACTGCATTAACTGTTCTCATGCAGTGCTTCAATGCACATTCTACGTTGTCTAGTTTGGAATAGAAGTATGCGATTGGTTTCATCTTATCTCCATGTTTCTACACTAAAACTAAGGCCTTTTGCATCTGGACAAAGGGTCAGTGCCATACTTAATACGAACACTTGTTTCCTTTCACAAAAGCTGAATATGCTTTATCAGTCCAGTGTAAGGACAATGTCATTTAGAGGTTTTCCTCATTCATCATTTTACTCAGTGGCACAGTAATTTCTGCATAATTTGGAACTCAGACTTTACAATAATTTGTTAATCTTAAGCATGTTAATTTTATTTTTATTTCCTATTTTTCTAACTTTATGACTCATTTTACTTCAACCAGTTCTACCTCAAAGTGAACAAGTACACATCAATGTTATTTGTAGTCTCTAATTTCTTCTCTGCTTTAATTCCTTGGATGTTAAGATGGCGGCGCGCATGGACGCAGCGGCTAACAGCTCCCCCTCACAGTGCTCCTTATTACTTTTTATTAGTGTTTGCTTGCTCTTATTGGCATCAACTGAGGCACAACATCGATATACCCGCCAGGACATCGTGAACATTGGATATCGATGCGAAATAACCATCACAGAGGAATTTTGCTATGATCGCAAAATTCCGAACGAACTGGCGAGGCTGCCCGGCTCACCGTGGCTGGTCATCGGGACCGGGAGGCGGCGCAGGCGACGCAGAGAGAGGAAGCAGAAGCGAGGCTGCAGGTCCGGTGTCTTGCAACGGCTGCGACGGCAGCCCCATAGGCAACCACTACCGAGTCTGCACCTCACCAACGCCAGATCCGTGGTCCACAAAATCGACGACCTGGGATTACAAATCCTGGGAAACCGCTATGTGCGCGATAGCAGTGTGATCGTCGTCACGGAAACCTGGCTGCACGCAGACGTCCCCGACGCTAGCATCCAGCTGGCCGGGCGCTCGCTACATCGCGCGGATCGGACGAGGGACACCGGTAAGAGGAGGGGCGGGGGGCTCTGTGTTTACGTGCATGAGAACTGGTGCGGCGATAGCACGATCGTCGAGAAGCACTCTTCCCCCGACATCGAGTTCATGTCCGTTAAATGCCGGCCTTATTTTCTCCCGAGGGAGCTAACGGTAGTGATTCTCGCAGCTGTTTACATCCCTCCCGACGCTAGCACTAGCACGGCGCTCTCGCTACTCGCGTGCGTCATCAATAAACATCAGCGGGCGCACCCTGATGGCGGTCACATTGTAGCGGGAGACTTTAATAAGGCCAATTTAAAGACTGTACTCCCAGAGTTTCACCAGCATGTCAAGTGCCCGACGAGGGGAGACAACACTCTCGACCATGTGTACTCGAACATCAAGCACGCATACAGAGCCCTCCCACTCGCCCCCCTCGGCCAGTCAGACCACCTGTCCTTGCAGCTCGCACCTGCGTACACCCCTCTCAGGCGCAGATTCAGGCCTACCACAAAGACTGTGAAAACCTGGCGTGACGACGCCATGAGTGAATTACAGGACTGCTTTCATGACACAAACTGGGACCTCTTTGATCATCAGGACCTTGATGTCTACACGCATTGTGTACTGGACTACATCAAGTTCTGCATGGAAACTGTGTCCCAACAAAAGACTATACGGACCTTCCCAAATGCGAAGCCCTGGATGTCCAGCAGGGTTCGCGCTCTCCTCAAGGCCCGTGACGCTGCCTTCAGGTCAGGCGACAAAGCCCAGTACAGGGTGGCTCGTGCTGACCTGAGCAAAGGCATCAAGCTAGCAAAGGCAACCTACAAGGGGAGGCTGGAGGCCCACCTTGCCAGTAACAGACCACGGGAGGTGTGGCAGGGTCTACGGAGCATCACCAACTTCCGTGGCAGCAGCACGACCTCTGCAGACCCGAGTGCATCGCTGGCAGAGGAGCTTAACTGCTTCTTCGCTCGCTTTGACTCGCCCCAACCATCACACCCCCGCACTTCAAGCTCCAACTCCCCCCCACTCATCGTAGAGGAACACGGTCAACCCCAGGAAAAGCTACTGGACCCGACGGAATACCAGGCAAGGTCCTCAGAGCATGTGCCCACCAACTGTCACATGTTTTCTGCAGGATCTTCAACCGCTCCCTGGCTCAGGCAGTCATCCCCTCCTGCTTGAAAACCTCCACCATTATTCCTGTCCCCAAAAAGTCACCAGCCGTCCACCTGAATGACTACCGTCCTGTTGCTCTCACACCAGTCATTATGAAGTGCTTCGAGAGGCTGCACATCAGGGACTGCCTTCCTCCCACTCTGGACCCCTACCAGTTTGCATACCGGGCTAACAGATCCACTGAGGACGCCATCGACACTGCTCTGCATGTTGTACTGGGCCACCTGGAACAACAGCGGAGCTATGCAAGGATGCTCTTTGTGGACTACAGCTCGGCATTCAACACGATCATCCCAGACATCCTCGTCGCCAAACTGGACACTCTCGGCCTCCCTGCCCTCACACGCATCTGGATTAAGGACTTTCTGACCAACAGACCCCAGACTGTGTTGCTCGGCCCCTACACGTCCTCCACCCTCATGCTGAGCACCGGTTCCCCCCAAGGATGCGTGCTGAGCCCTCTCCTGTACGCCCTCTACACCTACGACTGCAGCCCGGCCCACGGCAACAACACCATCGTCAAGTTTGCTGACGACACGACAGTGGTCGGTCTGATCTCGGAAGGTTACGAGACAGCCTACAGAGAGGAGGTAAAGAGACTGACAACTTGGTGCAAGGACAACAGACTGCACCTTAACTCTGCTAAAACAAAGGAGATTGTCGTCGACTTCAGGAGGAACAAGACGCTGCCGCCCCCCCTCTGCATCGAAGGCGTGTGTGTGGAGAGGGTCCACACGTTCAAGTTCCTGGGAGTACAGATCTCCGATGACCTTTCTTGGAGTCACAACACCACAGCAGTGGTAAAGAAGGTCCGCCAACGTCTGCACTTCCTGAGAGTCCTCAGGAAATTCAACCTGGACAGGAAGCTGCTGCTGGCCTTCTACCACTCGTCCATCGAGAGCCTGCTGACGTACTCTGTCTCCACCTGGTACAGCGGCTGCACTGAGGCGGACAGAGTGAGGCTCCAGAGGACAGTCAAAACAGCGCAAAGGATTATTGGCTGCCCTCTCCCCTCGCTGTCGGACATCTACACCGCCCGGTGCCTCAGAAGGGCTCTCAACATCGTCAAAGACAATACCCACCCAAACTCACACCTGTTCGACCTGTTGCCCTCTGGCAGGCGCTACAGATGCATCAAATCAAGGACCAATAGACTGAGAAACAGTTTCTTTCCGAGAGCCATCTCCATACTGAACTCTCACACACACACGAGACCACCCTAACCTTGCAAAACAGCATTGTGATGTGTTTCTATATGCCCTATTCAGTCTTATTTATTTATCTAATTTATATATTTGTCTGTATTATTGTTGTATTGCACTGGAGAGGGGAGCCCTCTAATCTCGTTGCACACTTGAGTACAATGACAATAAAGGGATTTCTATTTCTATTTCTATTTCTAATGTAAATACTAGCCCTTCTTATCAAATTACCATCTTTTTTTTCCGTGTCATTTCCATCTGTGCATTTCATTCCAGTTACTAACTACAGTTACCTTAATAGAAAGATCATCAACTGAAGTATGAAACATAACATATTTATTTCTTCAAATCATCCTTACAGCAGAACCTAATTCTTATCCTTATTCATTTGTTCAAGTCACACCTTCTTCAATCACCAAACTCTCTCTCTGACTTCCTCCCCCTACTTGGGAACGAGCATCTAACTTCAAAGAGCTGTTAACTCTTTGTTACAGCACACTCATGAGTTACGATTACACCAATACCCATTGCCCTCTGTCAAACTTTCCTCACTCCTTTTTTTTTTTTAATTTTCCAAATTCACTGTAGCCTTACCAAAGCCACTCAAAACTATCAAGGTATCAAATCAAAAACTACAAAATCAGGAAACACCTATGCTCCTACAAGGGTTTCTCATGCTCACTTCTTCATTCAATTAAGATTTCACAACACCTACTCCTCTCTTTCTGAAAAAGACACAAGTATACAATTAAGTAAAACCCATCATCAGAATGATATACCTTGTCTGTCGGATCATGTAAGTATAAATTGTGCCATCAATAATCTTTTTCTGTAAATTAATCACATCCCCACAACTTGGGCTCTCATTGTTCTGTAAAAGTAAACCTAATTTCAATTCATGCAACCAACTCAGTGTCCTTCTGGGTCCCTCAACCACACAGGTTCTAATTCTTTTACTCTAGACAGTTTTCCACTTGCAAATCTGACTATGACACATTTCTCTTGCTCTATCATTTGGAATTAATTTATTACAAGCAATCCTACATGCACCAGTGTCACATAAAAAGGTAATTGGTGACCCATTTACCAATAAGGTTATTTCAGCTCAGTTATTTCATCAAAGGCCAATATCTCTTGTAAATTTAGGAGGACCTCTTCATCTAGAAACTCATCTGTTCCTTGATCAGCCTCTAAATCCTGTTTAGATGCTTCCTATCCTAGTCATGCTGAAGGTTGCTTTTTCTCAGGGCAATCTCTTGCTATATGGCCTTCTTTACCACAACGCCAGCAGCCTGATGTATTTTGCCTGTTTGCTCCTCTTCCTATTCTTCCTCCTCTCTGTCGTCTGCCCCTTTGTCCTCTAAAGCTACCGGTCCTTTCCACCTCGATAAAAGACCTCCTGTCCTACCTGACCTGTCCTGTCTATAGACCTCTGCTTCTTTTTATTTTCTATCTTCTCAGCATGGAGGGCGTGATTTACATACTCCTCCAGGGTACCTGTTGGCAGGCAAATGAAATGTTTATTTACCCACTTATGAATTACCTCTCTTGAGCCTGCATGTAAAGCATTCTTCAACTGCTGTTGAAATGGCCCATTTACATTACCATTTTCCTGTAGCCCGCTGTGATTTTTAAACACAGCTGTCATTCTCACTTTGTGTTGCTCAAAAGTCTCATCATCCTTTTGTTTTACTCTTCCTATTTCAGTGTAATTTGCTCTATCTGACTTTTCGCATTCCTTTCCTTTGCTTATTTTGTTTTCATTCTCTTTTTGTTTCCTGTATCCCTCTTCTCTTTTTAAGGCTACCCTCATCCAATATTCTGTTTCCTCAAAGCCATTTTTCTTCATCTTTTTGGGGTCTTTTTCGTCTTTCCTATGATTGATCCCTGCAATGCGGCTATTTTTTGTGTATTTAACTGACCATTAAAGCCATGTTCAGTTATCCATGTATCTAAATACTGAGTTTTATCAGGATCCTGTTTTTCGATGAACTTCCAATCTCTACACTGCAGCGTATCCCTGGGTTTTATTTTACTACCTAATATCCCCATTTTAGAAAATTTGGACCAGTTTGTCAACACCTAAGGTGTTCTAAAAACTGGTTTCTCATCAGTAGGACAGCAACTCAAATTTCCTGTTGTGGTAATTCTCAATTCAACCTTTTCAGGTGGAGAATTATTGCCTTTGCATCCACACCAGTCTGCTGTGTACAACCCTACTGTATTACATCGGATAAAATACCAAGTGGTATTTGTAATCCCCAATCACACCGTTCACTCACTTTACATACGGTTTGCGCAAACATTCACACACGGAATTTAAGTGTACACACAGACTCCGCCGTCCTACTTTCTCCACGGAATTTCTCGGACTCCGCCGTCATATACCTGCCATTGACTAGTATTCACAGGGTTTTTTTATTTCTCACTCCACTGTCCTTCATGGACCTGCCATCGACTAGTATGCACAGGATTTCTTATCTATACACAATTTCTTTCTCTTTTCTCTATCTTTCTTTCTTTCTCTTTTCTTATTTCATCTCTACTTCATGTCTTTCTTTGCTTTTTTTTCTTTTTTATGTTTTATTTTTATTTATTTATTCTTAATGCTCATTTATTTATTCTGAACACTTATTTATTTATTCTTAACGCGCAATGACCTCCAGTCAGTCACTTCCCCCCTAAAAAAAAATATCTCACCACTGTTGTCTTCCCTCCATTGGATCGCCGTCAACCGTCAGATCCCAGCTGGTGGGGTGAGGTCCAGTCCTGGAAAAGGATTTTTAGGCTCTCTCTAGTGAGCCTGCCATGGCCATGGTCTTTCTGGAGTTCACCACACCCGCTGGAATCCTCAGGTATCTTGGCTTCCCGCTCGAAGGACCAAAATAATGTCAGGTTCAATCACCTAAGCATTCACTGAACAAAGGCAAAATGAATGAAAGGAAGACAAGAGTTGATCTTTTACTCGCGAGGAGAACGAACGGAGGTGTGCTCAGTTACATCTCCAACTTCGTTCTGGAGCACACTCCGCCGAGCCCTCTATTTTATTTGGGAAGTCCCTAAACAATACAATGTATTTGCACTAAGGAACGAAGGGGGGAGCACCAGCAGGAACATGTAAACATTTCAGACACAAGAGGAAAGACAGACATCAATGGCAGTCATTTACTGATTGAAAAGGCAGATATGCCTTTTAGTGCTCTGGCACTAAAGTCTCAGTCCTTTTGGTTCAGAGGTGTGTCTCGGCACACCTCCTTTGATGTTGTAGACGTTGATCCTGTCTTCAGGCATCCGCTTCTCTTGAAGTCTTCTCATCCATATGGTCAAACATAGGTCACACTGTGGAACAATTCTTTTGCAATACTAATAGAGTAAAATATGGGATAAAATATATCTTCAACCTAACAATAGTGTAAACTGACATACTGAAGACTGGACAGTCATTAATTTGATTGTCCAGTCTTTCCCTCATGAGATAATGCTTCACTTAGAAAATGTGTACAGCGCGAGCTGAAAATGCATTTGCAGTACTAAACTACCACATTTCTATAACAGCTTAATTCAACGTTTCCAATGTAAATTTCTTCCTTTATATAGTGTAAACTGACATACTGAAGACTGGACAGTCATTAATTTGATTGTCCAGTATTTCCCTTATGAGATATTGCCTCACTTTGCAAATGTGCACAGCGCAAGCTGAAAATGCATTTGCAGCACAATAAAAACCCAAACTTCTATAACAGCTAAACCAAACGTTTCCAATGAAAGATTCCACCTTTATATCGTGGAAAAAGACATCCTGAAGCCTGGACAGTCATTAATTTGATTGTCCAGTATTTCCCTTATGAGATAATGCCTCACATAGCAGAATCATAAAAACATGGACGTGATGGTAAACTGTCCATTGTGCCGATAGATGGTATTCTCATGAGGTTAGGCTTGCTATGGAGAGTGGCATGGGGGTTGTGTCTCATGGTTGGAATGGGAAAGATGTCAATTTGGGACACATCGTCAGTAGTGTTCCATCAAATCACTGGGTGTTTCGGCCTTTATCACTAGACACCCTCATCGATGGTGGCCAGCGGCCGGTTGATCACGCCCGCGCTTATGTCCCATGCCCAATTAACTGTGGTGGATGGTTCTGCCCTGGGTACTCAAGTGGGATGACGCAGATTAGTGGTGGGATGGGGAGGGGGGACGGGGGTCATGTTGCTGATCTATGAGCCCAGTAGGGGTCCTTCCTCTTCATCCAGATCCACTGGCTGCTTCTTTCAGCCGCTTTAGAGAGCGATCTGACTGTGTGCCGCAGAGCCTGTCCATGGATTCCCAGGTCTTTCAGCAGCTTGATGGTTGATGAGGCCAGAAACCCTCTGCATCCAACTTCGACGGGATAGACCTTGGCTTTCCACCCTCGTTGTTGTGCGTCCGCCGCCAGTTCAGTGTAGCGCAACTTCTTACGCTCATAGGCCTCTTCAACTGCATTTTCCCACGGGACTGTGAGCTCTGCAATGTAGACAGTCTTCAATGAATGGGACCACAGCACTAAGTCTGGCCTTAGGGTGGTGGTTGCAATCTCTGCTGGGAAGATTAGTTGCTGACCTATATCGACCAGCATCTTCCAATCCCGAGCCTTGGTTAGCTGACCAACTTCTGGCTTGAGAAAAGGATGGTTGGGCTTTTCCTGTCCCTCTCGGACAAATTTTGGTGCTGTAATGGTAGTGGTGGCTCTTAAGGGCAAGGAGTTGATGGTAGTTCTCCTGCTTTCAAGCACTGCTGCCAAGCTCTTGAGGACCTGGTTGTGCCTCCAGGTATAGCGGCCTTGTGTGAGGCTGGTCTTACAACCAGTCAGGATGTGTTTGAGAGTTGCTGGTGTTGGGCAGAGGGCACAGGTTGGATCTTCGCCATACCACTGGTGGAGGTTTTTTGGGGATGGCAGCACGTCATTGGTAGCTCTGATGATGAAGCTGATGTTGCTAGCTTCCATCTCCCAGAGATCCCTCCAGCCAAGCTTTCTTTTCTCCAGGCCTTCCCACCTCATCCACTGTCCCTGCTTGGCAAGCGAGACAGCCTTTGCAGACCTTTCAGCCTCTTCCTGGCGGCGCACCTCCTCCACGACCATTTTTTTCCTCTCTGCGGTTGAGGCCTTACACCAAGTTGGTTTGCTTGCTGTAAGGCCAAAGCCTCCTCTTCCCCTCTGGACGTGTCCCACAATATCGCTGTGCCTCAGGGCTGCTGTGGCATGCTGCACTGCACTGGATGGTGTCCATTTCCGTGCAGTTGACAGGGGTGGTGCCGTTTCACTGATGGTCCGGTCTCTGGAGTCCGTCAGCGTCATCTGTAGTCTCACTTTAGAGCACTTGTATTCTTCAGTGAGACTTGTGATGGGCAGTTCGAGGACTCCTTTGCCATAGAGGCTGATGTTATTCAGACAGCGTGGGACACCAAGCCACTGTTTCACATATACTGTGATGGCTCGCTCCATCTTCTCCACAGTTGTTAGTGGGACCTCGTAGACAGTGAGTGGCCACATCACGAGAGGGAGAAGCCCAAATTGCAGACACCAGAGCTTGAGCTTCCCTGGTAGTGGAGTCTTGTTGATGTTGTTCAGGTCGTTGATGATATCCTGTCTTAGCTGCTGCACCTGGTTTTTATCCTTAAGACTTGAGTCATACCATCTGCCCAGGCTTTTGACAGGTTGTTCTGCCACCGTTGGTATTGGTTCGTCACCAATGCAGAACTTCACGTCTTTTAGCTCTCCCTTGATTATCGAGATGCTACGTGACTTGTTCGGCTTGATTTTCATCCGGGCCCAGCTGATGTTTTCCTGCAGCTTACCAAGTAGCCGCCTGGTGCAAGCTGCAGTGGTGGTCAGAGTGGTCATGTCGTCCATATATACTCGGACGGTGGAAGGCGGATCCCGTTCCTGGTTCGCTCACCCCGCCACCCATTTTGAGGCCCTGATGATGACCTCCATGGCCATTGTAAAGGCCAGGGGTGAGATCGTGCAACCTGCCATGATGCCTACTTCTACTTGCTGCCATGATGTTTTGAAGTCGGGTGTTGTGAAGCACAGCTGCAGGTCTTCAAAGTAGAATTTTACCAAGGTAGTGATGGATGTTGGAACGCGGAAGAAGTTGAAGGACTCCCAGAGAAGGCTATGCGGAACTGAACCAAAGGCATTGGCTAGGTCGAGAAAGATGACATGAAGATCCCCTTTGTTCTTCTTCGCTGCTTGAATCTGATGCCAGATCATACTGGTGTGCTCCAAGCAGCCAGAGAATCCAGAAATTCCAGCCTTTTGTACGGATGTGTCAATGTACTCGTTTTTTCTCCAGGTAGGTGGTGTGTGTCAAGACGCTGAAAAAGATTTTCCCTTCAACGTTGAGAAGGCTGATTGGCCGAAATTGACTGATATCTGCGTCCTTCTCTTTTGGAATTAGTACACCTCCAGCCCTTCGCCATGCCTTTGGTATTATCCCCTTCTGCCAGACGATTCTCATTAGCCTCCAAAGATAGCGTAGGACATCTGGTGAGTTCTTGTAGAGCTTATATGACACTCCATTTGGTCCTGGTGCAGATCCTGATCTTGCACGCCCACCATGTTCTCCACTTCTTTCCATTTTGGAGGGCCGGTCTCGATGTTGACCTCTGGTGGTCGAATGGGGGGGATATCATGTGGGATGGCTAGCTGTTCATGCCTTTTCGTGTCTTGGTAGACCTTTTCCAGGTGCTCTTCAAGTTCCTTCTTTGAAGTTTGCAGGAACCCGCTTTTGTCCTTAGCGAAGAGATCTTTGACAAACTTGAAGGGATTTTTATAGAACAGGGTTCTTGTGTGTTCCTTCTTCCTGCGAAGTTTCCTCAAGTTCTCTGCTCTTCGTAAGGTTTTCAACCGGAGCTTGATGTCCCCATGGAGCAGCATGAGACCTTCTCTCTCTGGATCAGAGGCTTTTCTCCACTGTTTCCGCAGGTCCCTTCTTTCCCTGATCAGTCTCTCTATCTCTTGTTGCCTCCTAGGTTTGGTTGGTGGTGGTATTTTGTTGGTGGTTTTCCAGCTGTTCACTCCAAAGCGCTCCTCTCCATAGTGGTAGATGATGTCACCGATGTGTTCCAGCTTTCTCTCTGCAGTGCCCACTTGTTGCTCCAACATTTTCACCAGGTCGTTATTGACGGTTTCCCACTCTCTCTTCTCAATAGTTTTGGGCCACCTCACACTCTGTCTGTGCCCTTTGATCTTGTTCTCTTTGGGAGGTCTCTGTGGCTGGGTGGGTTCTACCTCCTGCAATTCTGTGTTTATAATACCCTCCTCAGTGACAGGGGGGCTGATGCTCTGCGAACTTTGGGTTTTTTCCCGTCGCTGTGCTTCACTCGACTGATTTGACGCATTACTTCGTAAGAAGTATTGGTCAATGCGAGGCCCTTGACTCGGCTTTCCCAAACACCGCTTCTTTCCTTGGTGGATCTTCAACCCTGTAACTGATGTTACTTTTGCCCAGCCACAGGTGCAGACCTGAAGTGAGTGTCCTGCTGCCATTGTCTCATGCACCGTGTTCTTGCTCGTAGTCATGTTTGTTCCTAGGTCTGTAGCCGTGTGGTCAGTCATTGAGCCATCTTGCGCCCCCGCTCTCGCAGGCTGTAGGGGTGTCATTCTTTGTAGACTTTCTGTAGCACTTGGCGGGTGTCTCCAACAAACTGAACACAGTGTCAGAGACTGCCAGCATGGGTAGCTAGCCCATGTCAGCCCCAGTGGGGTCTATTCCCTCCTGTCAGCAGTCTCTCCAGGCTGTCACACAGACTTTTTCTAAGTGTTGCTGTATCTCATGAAGGAAATACTGGACAAAGAAATTAATGACTTCCCAGGCTTCAGGATGCATTTTTACACTATATAAATGTGGAAATTTACATTGGAAACGTTTGGTTTAGCTGTTAATGAAGTTTCGTTTTTTTAGTGCTGCAAATTCATTGTCTGCTGGCGCTGTACACTTTTTCTAAGTGTTGCAATATCTCATGAAGGAAATACTGGACAATCAAATTAATGACTTCCCAGGCTTCAGGATGCCTTTTTACACTATATAAATGTGGAAATTTACATTGGAAACGTTTGGTTTAGCTGTTAATGAAGTTTCGTTTTTTTAGTGCTGCAAATTCATTGTCTGCTGGCGCTGTACACTTTTTCTAAGTGTTGCAATATCTCATGAAGGAAATACTGGACAATCAAATTAATGACTTTCCAGGCTTCAGGATGCCTTTCTACACTGTATAAAGGTGGAAATTTACATTGGAAACGTTTGGTTTAGCTGTTATAAAAGTTTGTTTTTTTAGTGCTGTAAATGCATTCTCAGCTCGCGCTGTACACATTTGCTATGTGAGGCATTATCTCATAAGGGAAATACTGGACAATCAAATTAATGACTTCCCAGGCTTCAGGATGCCTTTTTACACTATATAAAGGTGGAAATTTACATTGGAAACGTTTGGTTTAGCTGTTATAAAAGTTTGGTTTTTTAGTGCTGTAAATGCATTTTCAGCTCGCGCTGTACACATTTGCTATGTGAGGCATTATCTCAAAAGGGAAATACTGGACAATCAAATTAATGACTTCCCAGGCTTCAGGATGCCTTTTTACACTATATAAAGGTGGAAATTTACATTGGAAACGTTTGGTTTAGCTGTTATAAAAGTTTGGTTTTTTAGTGCTGTAAATGCATTTTCAGCTCGCGCTGTACACATTTGCTATGGTGAGGCATTATCTCATAAGGGAAATACTGGACAATCAAATTAATGACTTCCCAGGCTTCAGGATGTCTTTTTACACTATATAAAGGTGGAAATTTACATTGGAAACGTTTGGTTTAGCTGTTATAAAAGTTTGTTTTTTTTGTGCTGTAAATGCATTTTCAGCTCACGCTGTACACATTTGCTATGAGAGGCATTATCTCATAAGGGAAATATTGGACAATCAAATTAATGACTGCCCAGGCTTCAGGATGCCTTTCTACACTATATAAAGGTGGAAATTTACATTGGAAACGTTTGGTTTAGCTGTTAATGAAGTTTCGTTTTTTTAGTGCTGCAAATTCATTGTCTGCTGGCGCTGTACACTTTTTCTAAGTGTTGCAATATCTCATGAAGGAAATACTGGACAATCAAATTAATGACTTTCCAGGCTTCAGGATGCCTTTCTACACTATATAAAGGTGGAAATTTACATTGGAAACGTTTGGTTTAGCTGTTATAAAAGTTTGGTTTTTTAGTGCTGTAAATGCATTTTCAGCTCGCGCTGTACACATTTGCTATGAGAGGCATTATCTCATAAGGGAAATATTGGACAATCAAATTAATGACTGCCCAGGCTTCAGGATGTCTTTTTACACTATATAAAGGTGGAAATTTACATTGGAAACGTTTAGTTTAGCTGTTATAAAAGTTTGTTTTTTTAGTGCTGTAAATGCATTTTCAGCTCGCGCTGTACACATTTGCTATGTGAGGCATTATCTCATAAGGGAAATACTGGACAATCAAATTAATGACTTCCCAGGCTTCAGGATGCCTTTTTACACTATATAAATGTGGAAATTTACATTGGAAACGTTTGGTTTAGCTGGAAATGAAGTTTCGTTTTTTTAGTGCTGCAAATTCATTGTCTGCTGGCGCTGTACACTTTTTCTAAGTGTTGCAATATCTCATGAAGGAAATACTGGACAATCAAATTCATGACTTTCCAGGCTTCAGGATGCCTTTCTACACTATATAAAGGTGGAAATTTACATTGGACACGTTTGGTTTAGCTGTTATAAAAGTTTGGTTTTTTAGTGCTGTAAATGCATTTTCAGCTCGCGCTGTACACATTTGCTATGTGAGGCATTATCTCATAAGGGAAATACTGGACAATCAAATTAATGACTTCCCAGGCTTCAGGATGCCTTTTTACACTATATAAATGTGGAAATTTACATTGGAAACGTTTGGTTTAGCTGTTATAAAAGTTTGTTTTTTTCGTGCTGTAAATGCATTTTCAGCTCGCACTGTACACATTTGCTATGTGAGGCATTATCTCATAAGGGAAATACTGGACAATCAAATTAATGACTTCCCAGGCTTCAGGATGCCTTTTTACACTATATAAAGGTGGAAATGTACATTGGAAACGTTTGGTTTAGCTGTTATAAAAGTTTGGTTTTTTAGTGCTGTAAATGCATTTTCAGCTCGCGCTGTACTCATTTGCTATGTGAGGCATTATCTCATAAGGGAAATACTGGACAATCAAATTAATGACTTCCCAGGGTTCAGGATGCCTTTTTACACTATATAAATGTGGAAATTTACATTGGAAACGTTTGGTTTAGCTGTTAATGAAGTTTCGTTTTTTTAGTGCTGAAAATTCATTGTCTGCTGGCGCTGTACACTTTTTCTAAGTGTTGCAATATCTCATGAAGGAAATACTGGACAATCAAATTAATGACTTTCCAGGCTTCAGGATGCCTTTCTACACTATATAAAGGTGGAAATTTACATTGGAAACGTTTGGTTTAGCTGTTATAAAAGTTTGGTTTTTTAGTGCTGTAAATGCTATGTGAGACATTATCTCATAAGGGAAATATTGGACAATCAAATTAATGACTGCCCAGGCTTCAGGATGTCTTTTTTACACTATATAAAGGTGGAAATTTACATTGGAAACGTTTAGTTTAGCTGTTATAAAAGTTAGTTTTTTTAGTGCTGTAAATGCATTTTCAGCTCGCGCTGTACACATTTGCTATGTGAGGCATTATCTCATAAGGGAAATACTGGACAATCAAATTAATGACTTCCCAGGCTTCAGGATGCCTTTTTACACTATATAAATGTGGAAATTTACATTGGAAACGTTTGTTTTAGCTGTTAATGAAGTTTCGTTTTTTTAGTGCTGCAAATTCATTGTCTGCTGGCGCTGTACACTTTTTCTAAGTGTTGCAATATCTCATGAAGGAAATACTGGACAATCAAATTAATGACTTCCCAGGCTTCAGGATGCCTTTTTACACTATATAAATGTGGAAATTTACATTGGAAACGTTTGGTTTAGCTGTTAATGAAGTTTCGTTTTTTTAGTGCTGCAAATTCATTGTCTAATGATAATAATAATATAATAATAATGCCTTTATTAGTCCCACAATGGGGAAATTCGAGATTCGAACCCAGGCCTCCTGGGGAGACTGGGTCCGGAACGCGGCGCCTTAGACCACTCCGCCATCCTGGCAGCCAATTCGAGATTCGAACCCAGGCCTCTTGGGGAGACTGGGACCGGAACGCGGCGCCTTAGACCACTCGGCCATCCTGGCAGCCTGCTGTCTGCTGTCGCTGTACACTTTTTCTAAGTGTTGCAATATCTCATGAAGGAAATACTGGACAATCAAATTAATGACTTTCCAGGCTTCAGGATGCCTTTTTACACTATATAAAGGTGGAAATTTACATTGGAAACGTTTGGTTTAGCTGTTATAAACGTTTGTTTTTTTAGTGCTGTAAATGCATTTTCAGCTCGCGCTGTACACATTTGCTATGTGAGGCATTATCCCATAAGGGAAATACTGGACAATCAAATTAATGACTTACCAGGCTTCAGGAGACCTTTTTACACTATATAGAGGTGGAAATTTACATTGGAAACGTTTAGTTTAGCTGTTATAAAAGTTTGTTTTTTTAGTGCTGTAAATGCATTTTCAGCTCGCGCTGTACACATTTGCTATGTGAGGCATTATCTCATAAGGGAAATAATGGACAATCAAATTAATGACTTCCCAGGCTTCAGGATGCCTTTTTACACTATATAAATGTGGAAATTTACATTGGAAACGTTTGGTTTAGCTGTTAATGAAGTTTCGTTTTTTTAGTGCTGCAAATTCATTGTCTGCTGGCGCTGTACACTTTTTCTAAGTGTTGCATTTTCTCATGAAGGAAATACTGGACAATCAAATTAATGACTTTCCAGGCTTCAGGATGCCTTTTTACACTATATAAAGGTGGAAATTTACATTGTAAACGTTTGGTTTAGCTGTTATAAAAGTTTGTTTTTTTAGTGCTGTAAATGCATTTTCAGCTCGCGCTGTACACATTTGCTATGTGAGGCATTATCTCATAAGGGAAATATTGGACAATCAAATTAATGACTGCCCAGGCTTCAGGATGTCTTTTTACACTATATAAAGGTGGAAATTTACATTGGAAACGTTTAGTTTAGCTGTTAATGAAGTTTCGTTTTTTTAGTGCTGGAAATTCATTGTCTGCTGGCGCTGTACACTTTTTCTAAGTGTTGCAATATCTCATGAAGGAAATACTGGACAATCAAATTAAAGACTTTCCAGGCTTCAGGATGCCTTTTTACACTATATAAAGGTGGAAATTTACATTGGAAACGTTTGGTTTAGCTGTTATAAAAGTTTGGTTTTTTAGTGCTGTAAATGCATTTTCAGCTCGCGCTGTACACATTTGCTATGAGAGGCATTATCTCATAAGGGAAATATTGGACAATCAAATTAATGACTGCCCAGGCTTCAGGATGTCTTTTTACACTATATAAAGGTGGAAATTTACATTGGAAACATTTAGTTTAGCTGTTAATGAAGTTTCGTTTTTTTAGTGCTGAAAATTCATTGTCTGCTGGCGCTGTACACTTTTTCTAAGTGTTGCAATATCTCATGAAGGAAATACTGGACAATCAAATTAATGACTTTCCAGGCTTCAGGATGCCTTTCTACACTATATAAAGGTGGAAATTTACATTGGAAACGTTTGGTTTAGCTGTTATAAAAGTTTGTTTTTTTAGTGCTGTAAATGCATTTTCAGCTCGCGCTGTACACATTTGCTATGAGAGGCATTATCTCATAAGGGAAATATTGGACAATCAAATTAATGACTGCCCAGGCTTCAGGATGTCTTTTTACACTATATAAAGGTGGAAATTTACATTGGAAACGTTTGGTTTAGCTGTTATAAAAGTTTGGTTTTTTAGTGCTGTAAATGCATTTTCAGCTCGCGCTGTACACATTTGCTATGAGAGGCATTATCTCATAAGGGAAATATTGGACAATCAAATTAATGACTGCCCAGGCTTCAGGATGTCTTTTTACACTATATAAAGGTGGAAATTTACATTGGAAACGTTTGGTTTAGCTGTTATAAAAGTTTGGTTTTTTAGTGCTGAAAATGCATTTTCAGCTCGCACTGTACACATTTGCTATGTGAGGCATTATCTCATAAGGGAAATACTGGACAATCAAATTAATGACTGCCCAGGCTTCAGGATGTCTTTTTACACTATATAAAGGTGGAAATTTACATTGGAAACGTTTGGTTTAGCTGTTATAAAAGTTTGGTTTTTTAGTGCTGAAAATGCATTTTCAGCTCGCACTGTACACATTTGCTATGTGAGGCATTATCTCATAAGGGAAATACTGGACAATCAAATTAATGACTTCCCAGGCTTCAGGATGCCTTTTTACACTCTATAAATGTGGAAATTTACATTGGAAACGTTTGGTTTAGCTGTTAATGAAGTTTCGTTTTTTTAGTGCTGAAAATTCATTGTCTGCTGGCGCTGTACACTTTTTCTAAGTGTTGCAATATCTCATGAAGGAAATACTGGACAATCAAATTAATGACTTTCCAGGCTTCAGGATGCCTTTCTACACTATATAAAGGTGGAAATTTACATTGGAAACGTTTGGTTTAGCTGTTATAAAAGTTTGGTTTTTTAGTGCTGTAAATGCATTTTCAGCTCGCGCTGTACACATTTGCTATGAGAGGCATTATCTCATAAGGGAAATATTGGACAATCAAATTAATGACTGCCCAGGCTTCAGGATGTCTTTTTACACTATATAAAGGTGGAAATTTACATTGGAAACGTTTAGTTTAGCTGTTAATGAAGTTTCGTTTTTTTAGTGCTGGAAATTCATTGTCTGCTGGCGCTGTACACTTTTTCTAAGTGTTGCAATATCTCATGAAGGAAATACTGGACAATCAAATTAAAGACTTTCCAGGCTTCAGGATGCCTTTTTACACTATATAAAGGTGGAAATTTACATTGGAAACGTTTGGTTTAGCTGTTATAAAAGTTTGGTTTTTTAGTGCTGTAAATGCATTTTCAGCTCGCGCTGTACACATTTGCTATGAGAGGCATTATCTCATAAGGGAAATATTGGACAATCAAATTAATGACTGCCCAGGCTTCAGGATGTCTTTTTACACTATATAAAGGTGGAAATTTACATTGGAAACATTTAGTTTAGCTGTTAATGAAGTTTCGTTTTTTTAGTGCTGAAAATTCATTGTCTGCTGGCGCTGTACACTTTTTCTAAGTGTTGCAATATCTCATGAAGGAAATACTGGACAATCAAATTAATGACTTTCCAGGCTTCAGGATGCCTTTCTACACTATATAAAGGTGGAAATTTACATTGGAAACGTTTGGTTTAGCTGTTATAAAAGTTTGTTTTTTTAGTGCTGTAAATGCATTTTCAGCTCGCGCTGTACACATTTGCTATGAGAGGCATTATCTCATAAGGGAAATATTGGACAATCAAATTAATGACTGCCCAGGCTTCAGGATGTCTTTTTACACTATATAAAGGTGGAAATTTACATTGGAAACGTTTGGTTTAGCTGTTATAAAAGTTTGGTTTTTTAGTGCTGTAAATGCATTTTCAGCTCGCGCTGTACACATTTGCTATGAGAGGCATTATCTCATAAGGGAAATATTGGACAATCAAATTAATGACTGCCCAGGCTTCAGGATGTCTTTTTACACTATATAAAGGTGGAAATTTACATTGGAAACGTTTGGTTTAGCTGTTATAAAAGTTTGGTTTTTTAGTGCTGAAAATGCATTTTCAGCTCGCACTGTACACATTTGCTATGTGAGGCATTATCTCATAAGGGAAATACTGGACAATCAAATTAATGACTGCCCAGGCTTCAGGATGTCTTTTTACACTATATAAAGGTGGAAATTTACATTGGAAACGTTTGGTTTAGCTGTTATAAAAGTTTGGTTTTTTAGTGATGAAAATGCATTTTCAGCTCGCACTGTACACATTTGCTATGTGAGGCATTATCTCATAAGGGAAATACTGGACAATCAAATTAATGACTTCCCAGGCTTCAGGATGCCTTTTTACACTCTATAAATGTGGAAATTTACATTGGAAACGTTTGGTTTAGCTGTTAATGAAGTTTCGTTTTTTTAGTGCTGAAAATTCATTGTCTGCTGGCGCTGTACACTTTTTCTAAGTGTTGCAATATCTCATGAAGGAAATACTGGACAATCAAATTAATGACTTTCCAGGCTTCAGGATGCCTTTCTACACTATATAAAGGTGGAAATTTACATTGGAAACGTTTGGTTTAGCTGTTATAAAAGTTTGGTTTTTTAGTGCTGTAAATGCATTTTCAGCTCGCGCTGTACACATTTGCTATGAGAGGCATTATCTCATAAGGGAAATATTGGACAATCAAATTAATGACTGCCCAGGCTTCAGGATGTCTTTTTACACTATATAAAGGTGGAAATTTACATTGGAAACGTTTAGTTTAGCTGTTAATGAAGTTTCGTTTTTTTAGTGCTGGAAATTCATTGTCTGCTGGCGCTGTACACTTTTTCTAAGTGTTGCAATATCTCATGAAGGAAATACTGGACAATCAAATTAAAGACTTTCCAGGCTTCAGGATGCCTTTTTACACTATATAAAGGTGGAAATTTACATTGGAAACGTTTGGTTTAGCTGTTATAAAAGTTTGGTTTTTTAGTGCTGTAAATGCATTTTCAGCTCGCGCTGTACACATTTGCTATGAGAGGCATTATCTCATAAGGGAAATATTGGACAATCAAATTAATGACTGCCCAGGCTTCAGGATGTCTTTTTACACTATATAAAGGTGGAAATTTACATTGGAAACATTTAGTTTAGCTGTTAATGAAGTTTCGTTTTTTTAGTGCTGAAAATTCATTGTCTGCTGGCGCTGTACACTTTTTCTAAGTGTTGCAATATCTCATGAAGGAAATACTGGACAATCAAATTAATGACTTTCCAGGCTTCAGGATGCCTTTCTACACTATATAAAGGTGGAAATTTACATTGGAAACGTTTGGTTTAGCTGTTATAAAAGTTTGTTTTTTTAGTGCTGTAAATGCATTTTCAGCTCGCGCTGTACACATTTGCTATGAGAGGCATTATCTCATAAGGGAAATATTGGACAATCAAATTAATGACTGCCCAGGCTTCAGGATGTCTTTTTACACTATATAAAGGTGGAAATTTACATTGGAAACGTTTGGTTTAGCTGTTATAAAAGTTTGGTTTTTTAGTGCTGTAAATGCATTTTCAGCTCGCGCTGTACACATTTGCTATGAGAGGCATTATCTCATAAGGGAAATATTGGACAATCAAATTAATGGCTGCCCGGGCTTCAGGATGTCTTTTTACACTATATAAAGGTGGAAATTTACATTGGAAACGTTTAGTTTAGCTGTTAATGAAGTTTCGTTTTTTTAGTGCTGAAAATTCATTGTCTGCTGGCGCTGTACACTTTTTCTAAATGTTGCAATATCTCATGAAGGAAATACTGGACAATCAAATTAATGACTTTCCAGGCTTCAGGATGCCTTTCTACACTATATAAAGGTGGAAATTTACATTGGAAACGTTTGGTTTAGCTGTTATAAAAGTTTGGTTTTTTAGTGCTGTAAATGCATTTTCAGCTCGCGCTGTACACATTTGCTATGAGAGGCATTATCTCATAAGGGAAATATTGGACAATCAAATTAATGACTGCCCAGGCTTCAGGATGTCTTTTTACACTATATAAAGGAGGAAATTTACATTGGAAACGTTTGGTTTAGGTGTTATAAAAGTTTGGTTTTTTAGTGCTGAAAATGCATTTTCAGCTCGCGCTGTACACATTTGCAATGAGAGGCATTATCTCATAAGGGAAATACTGGACAATCAAATTAATGACTTCCCAGGCTTCAGGATGCCTTTTTACACTCTATAAATGTGGAAATTTACATTGGAAACGTTTGGTTTAGCTGTTAATGAAGTTTCGTTTTTTTTAGTGCTGAAAATTCATTGTCTGCTGGCGCTGTACACTTTTTCTCAGTGTTGCAATATCTCATGAAGGAAATACTGGACAATCAAATTAATGACTTTCCAGGCTTCAGGATGCCTTTCTACACTATATAAAGGTGGAAATTTACATTGGAAACGTTTGGTTTAGCTGTTATAAAAGTTTGTTTTTTTAGTGCTGTAAATGCATTTTCAGCTCGCGCTGTACACATTTGCTATGAGAGGCATTATCTCATAAGGGAAATATTGGACAATCAAATTAATGACTGCCCAGGCTTCAGGATGTCTTTTTACACTATATAAAGGTGGAAATTTACATTGGAAACGTTTGGTTTAGCTGTTATAAAAGTTTGTTTTTTTAGTGCTGTAAATGCATTTTCAGCTCGCACTGTACACATTTGCTATGAGAGGCATTATCTCATAAGGGAAATATTGGACAATCAAATTAATGACTGCCCAGGCTTCAGGATGTCTTTTTACACTATATAAAGGTGGACATTTACATTGGAAACGTTTACTTTAGCTGTTAATGAAGTTTCGTTTATTTAGTGCTGAAAATTCATTGTCTGCTGGCGCTGTACACTTTTTCTAAGTGTTGCAATATCTCGTGAAGGAAATACTGGACAATCAAATTAATGACTTTCCAGGCTTCAGGATGCCTTTCTACACTATATAAAGGTGGAAATTTACATTGGAAACGTTTGGTTTAGCTGTTATAAAAGTTTGTTTTTTTAGTGCTGTAAATGCATTTTCAGCTCGCACTGTACACATTTGCTATGTGAGGCATTATCTCATAAGGGAAATATTGGACAATCAAATTAATGACTGCCCAGGCTTCAGGATGTCTTTTTACACTATATAAAGGTGGAAATTTACATTGGAAACGTTTGGTTTAGCTGTTATAAAAGTTTGGTTTTTTAGTGCTGTAAATGCATTTTCAGCTCGCGCTGTACACATTTGCTATGAGAGGCATTATCTCATAAGGGAAATATTGGACAATCAAATTAATGGCTGCCCGGGCTTCAGGATGTCTTTTTACACTATATAAAGGTGGAAATTTACATTGGAAACGTTTAGTTTAGCTGTTAATGAAGTTTCGTTTTTTTAGTGCTGAAAATTCATTGTCTGCTGGCGCTGTACACTTTTTCTAAATGTTGCAATATCTCATGAAGGAAATACTGGACAATCAAATTAATGACTTTCCAGGCTTCAGGATGCCTTTCTACACTATATAAAGGTGGAAATTTACATTGGAAACGTTTGGTTTAGCTGTTATAAAAGTTTGGTTTTTTAGTGCTGTAAATGCATTTTCAGCTCGCGCTGTACACATTTGCTATGAGAGGCATTATCTCATAAGGGAAATATTGGACAATCAAATTAATGACTGCCCAGGCTTCAGGATGTCTTTTTACACTATATAAAGGAGGAAATTTACATTGGAAACGTTTGGTTTAGGTGTTATAAAAGTTTGGTTTTTTAGTGCTGAAAATGCATTTTCAGCTCGCGCTGTACACATTTGCAATGAGAGGCATTATCTCATAAGGGAAATACTGGACAATCAAATTAATGACTTCCCAGGCTTCAGGATGCCTTTTTACACTCTATAAATGTGGAAATTTACATTGGAAACGTTTGGTTTAGCTGTTAATGAAGTTTCGTTTTTTTTAGTGCTGAAAATTCATTGTCTGCTGGCGCTGTACACTTTTTCTCAGTGTTGCAATATCTCATGAAGGAAATACTGGACAATCAAATTAATGACTTTCCAGGCTTCAGGATGCCTTTCTACACTATATAAAGGTGGAAATTTACATTGGAAACGTTTGGTTTAGCTGTTATAAAAGTTTGTTTTTTTAGTGCTGTAAATGCATTTTCAGCTCGCGCTGTACACATTTGCTATGAGAGGCATTATCTCATAAGGGAAATATTGGACAATCAAATTAATGACTGCCCAGGCTTCAGGATGTCTTTTTACACTATATAAAGGTGGAAATTTACATTGGAAACGTTTGGTTTAGCTGTTATAAAAGTTTGTTTTTTTAGTGCTGTAAATGCATTTTCAGCTCGCACTGTACACATTTGCTATGAGAGGCATTATCTCATAAGGGAAATATTGGACAATCAAATTAATGACTGCCCAGGCTTCAGGATGTCTTTTTACACTATATAAAGGTGGAAATTTACATTGGAAACGTTTACTTTAGCTGTTAATGAAGTTTCGTTTATTTAGTGCTGAAAATTCATTGTCTGCTGGCGCTGTACACTTTTTCTAAGTGTTGCAATATCTCATGAAGGAAATACTGGACAATCAAATTAATGACTTTCCAGGCTTCAGGATGCCTTTCTACACTATATAAAGGTGGAAATTTACATTGGAAACGTTTGGTTTAGCTGTTATAAAAGTTTGTTTTTTTAGTGCTGTAAATGCATTTTCAGCTCGCACTGTACACATTTGCTATGTGAGGCATTATCTCATAAGGGAAATACTGGACAATCAAATTAATGACTTCCCAGGCTTCAGGATGCCTTTTTACACTCTATAAATGTGGAAATTTACATTGGAAACGTTTGGTTTAGCTGTTAATGAAGTTTCGTTTTTTTTAGTGCTGAAAATTCATTGTCTGCTGGCGCTGTACACTTTTTCTAAGTGTTGCAATATCTCATGAAGGAAATACTGGACAATCAAATTAATGACTTTCCAGGCTTCAGGATGCCTTTCTACACTATATAAAGGTGGAAATTTACATTGGAAACGTTTGGTTTAGCTGTTATAAAAGTTTGGTTTTTTAGTGCTGTAAATGCATTTTCAGCTCGCGCTGTACACATTTGCTATGAGAGGCATTATCTCATAAGGGAAATATTGGACAATCAAATTAATGACTGCCCAGGCTTCAGGATGTCTTTTTACACTATATAAAGGTGGAAATTTACATTGGAAACGTTTGGTTTAGCTGTTATAAAAGTTTGTTTTTTTAGTGCTGTAAATGCATTTTCAGCTCGCACTGTACACATTTGCTATGAGAGGCATTATCTCATAAGGGAAATATTGGACAATCAAATTAATGACTGCCCAGGCTTCAGGATGTCTTTTTACACTATATAAAGGTGGAAATTTACATTGGAAACGTTTGGTTTAGCTGTTATAAAAGTTTGTTTTTTTAGTGCTGTAAATGCATTTTCAGCTCGCACTGTACACATTTGCTATGAGAGGCATTATCTCATAAGGGAAATATTGGACAATCAAATTAATGACTGCCCAGGCTTCAGGATGTCTTTTTACACTATATAAAGGTGGAAATTTACATTTGAAACGTTTGGTTTAGCTGTTATAAAAGTTTGGTTTTTTAGTGCTGAAAATGCATTTTCAGCTCGCGCTGTACACATTTGCTATGAGAGGCATTATCTCATAAGGGAAATATTGGACAATCAAATTAATGACTGTCCAGGCTTCAGGATGTCTTTTTACACTATATAAAGGTGGAAATTTACATTGGAAACGTTTGGTTTAGCTGTTATAAAAGTTTGGTTTTTTAGTGCTGTAAATGCATTTTCAGCTCGCGCTGTACACATTTGCTATGAGAGGCATTATCTCATAAGGGAAATATTTGACAATCAAATTAATGACTGCCCAGGCTTCAGGATGTCTTTTTACACTATATAAAGGTGGAAATTTACATTGGAAACGTTTGGTTTAGGTGTTATATAAGTTTGTTTTTTTAGTGCTGAAAATGCATTTTCAGCTCGCACTGTACACATTTGCTATGTGAGGCATTATCTCATAAGGGAAATACTGGACAATCAAATTAATGACTTCCCAGGCTTCAGGATGCCTTTTTACACTATATAAAGGTGGAAATTTACATTGGAAACGTTTGGTTTAGCTGTTATAAAAGTTTGGTTTTTTTAGTGCTGAAAATTCATTGTCTGCTGGCGCTGTACACTTTTTCTAAGTGTTGCAATATCTCATGAAGGAAATACTGGACAATCAAATTAATGACTTTCCAGGCTCCAGGATGCCTTTCTACACTATATAAAGGTGGAAATTTACATTGGAAACGTTTGGTTTAGCTGTTATAAAAGTTTGGTTTTTTAGTGCTGTAAATGCATTTTCAGCTCGCGCTGTACACATTTGCTATGAGAGGCATTATCTCATAAGGGAAATATTGGACAATCATATTAATGACTGCCCAGGCTTCAGGATGTCTTTTTACACTATATAAAGGTGGAAATTTACATTGGAAACGTTTAGTTGAGCTGTTAATGAAGTATCGTTTTTTTAGTGCTGAAAATTCATTGTCTACTGGCGCTGTACACTTTTTCTAAGTGTTGCAATATCTCATGAAGGAAATACTGGACAATCAAATTAATGACTTTCCAGGCTTCAGGATGCCTTTCTACACTAGATAAAGGTGGAAATTTACATTGGAAACGTTTGGTTTAGCTGTTATAAAAGTTTGTTTTTTTAGTGCTGTAAATGCATTTTCAGCTCGCACTGTACACATTTGCTATGAGAGGCATTATCTCATAAGGGAAATATTGGACAATCAAATTAATGACTGCCCAGGCTTCAGGATGTCTTTTTACACTATATAAAGGTGGAAATTTACATTGGAAACGTTTACTTTAGCTGTTAATGAAGTTTCGTTTATTTAGTGCTGAAAATTCATTGTCTGCTGGCGCTGTACACTTTTTCTAAGTGTTGCAATATCTCATGAAGGAAATACTGGACAATCAAATTAATGACTTTCCAGGCTTCAGGATGCCTTTCTACACTATATAAAGGTGGAAATTTACATTGGAAACGTTTGGTTTAGCTGTTATAAAAGTTTGGTTTTTTAGTGCTGTAAATGCATTTTCAGCTCGCGCTGTACACATTTGCTATGAGAGGCATTATCTCATAAGGGAAATATTGGACAATCAAATTAATGACTGCCCAGGCTTCAGGATGTCTTTTTACACTATATAAAGGTGGAAATTTACATTGGAAACGTTTGGTTTAGCTGTTATAAAAGTTTGTTTTTTTAGTGCTGTAAATGCATTTTCAGCTCGCACTGTACACATTTGCTATGAGAGGCATTATCTCATAAGGGAAATATTGGACAATCAAATTAATGACTGCCCAGGCTTCAGGATGTCTTTTTACACTATATAAAGGTGGAAATTTACATTGGAAACGTTTGGTTTAGCTGTTATAAAAGTTTGTTTTTTTAGTGCTGTAAATGCATTTTCAGCTCGCACTGTACACATTTGCTATGAGAGGCATTATCTCATAAGGGAAATATTGGACAATCAAATTAATGACTGCCCAGGCTTCAGGATGTCTTTTTACACTATATAAAGGTGGAAATTTACATTTGAAACGTTTGGTTTAGCTGTTATAAAAGTTTGGTTTTTTAGTGCTGAAAATGCATTTTCAGCTCGCGCTGTACACATTTGCTATGAGAGGCATTATCTCATAAGGGAAATATTGGACAATCAAATTAATGACTGCCCAGGCTTCAGGATGTCTTTTTACACTATATAAAGGTGGAAATTTACATTGGAAACGTTTGGTTTAGCTGTTATAAAAGTTTGGTTTTTTAGTGCTGTAAATGCATTTTCAGCTCGCGCTGTACACATTTGCTATGAGAGGCATTATCTCATAAGGGAAATATTGGACAATCAAATTAATGACTGCCCAGGCTTCAGGATGTCTTTTTACACTATATAAAGGTGGAAATTTACATTGGAAACGTTTGGTTTAGGTGTTATATAAGTTTGTTTTTTTAGTGCTGAAAATGCATTTTCAGCTCGCACTGTACACATTTGCTATGTGAGGCATTATCTCATAAGGGAAATACTGGACAATCAAATTAATGACTTCCCAGGCTTCAGGATGCCTTTTTACACTATATAAAGGTGGAAATTTACATTGGAAACGTTTGGTTTAGCTGTTATAAAAGTTTGGTTTTTTTAGTGCTGAAAATTCATTGTCTGCTGGCGCTGTACACTTTTTCTAAGTGTTGCAATATCTCATGAAGGAAATACTGGACAATCAAATTAATGACTTTCCAGGCTCCAGGATGCCTTTCTACACTATATAAAGGTGGAAATTTACATTGGAAACGTTTGGTTTAGCTGTTATAAAAGTTTGGTTTTTTAGTGCTGTAAATGCATTTTCAGCTCGCGCTGTACACATTTGCTATGAGAGGCATTATCTCATAAGGGAAATATTGGACAATCATATTAATGACTGCCCAGGCTTCAGGATGTCTTTTTACACTATTTAAAGGTGGAAATTTACATTGGAAACGTTTAGTTGAGCTGTTAATGAAGTATCGTTTTTTTAGTGCTGAAAATTCATTGTCTACTGGCGCTGTACACTTTTTCTAAGTGTTGCAATATCTCATGAAGGAAATACTGGACAATCAAATTAATGACTTTCCAGGCTTCAGGATGCCTTTCTACACTATATAAAGGTGGAAATTTACATTGGAAACGTTTGGTTTAGCTGTTATAAAAGTTTGGTTTTTTAGTGCTGTAAATGCATTTTCAGCTCGCGCTGTACACATTTGCTATGAGAGGCATTATCTCATAAGGGAAATATTGGACAATCAAATTAATGACTGCCCAGGCTTCAGGATGTCTTTTTACACTATATAAAGGTGGAAATTTACATTGGAAACGTTTGGTTTAGCTGTTATAAAAGTTTGTTTTTTTAGTGCTGAAAATGTATTTTCAGCTCGCACTGTACACATTTGCTATGTGAGGCATTATCTCATAAGGGAAATACTGGACAATCAAATTAATGACTTCCCAGGCTTCAGGATGCATTTTTACACTCTATAAATGTGGAAATTTACATTGGAAACGTTTGGTTTAGCTGTTATAAAAGTTTGTTTTTTTAGTGCTGTAAATGCATTTTCAGCTCGCGCTGTACACATTTGCTATGTGAGGCATTATCTCATAAGGGAAATACTGGACAATCAAATTAATGACTGCCCAGGCTTCAGGATGTCTTTTTACACTATATAAAGGTGGAAATTTACATTGGAAACGTTTGGTTTAGCTGTTATAAAAGTTTGGTTTTTTAGTGCTGAAAATGCATTTTCAGCTCGCACTGTACACATTTGCTATGTGAGGCATTATCTCATAAGGGAAATACTGGACAATCAAATTAATGACTTCCCAGGCTTCAGGATGCCTTTTTACACTCTATAAATGTGGAAATTTACATTGGAAACGTTTGGTTTAGCTGTTAATGAAGTTTCGTTTTTTTAGTGCTGAAAATTCATTGTCTGCTGGCGCTGTACACTTTTTCTAAGTGTTGCAATATCTCATGAAGGAAATACTGGACAATCAAATTAATGACTTTCCAGGCTTCAGGATGCCTTTCTACACTATATAAAGGTGGAAATTTACAATGGAAACGTTTGGTTTAGCTGTTATAAAAGTTTGGTTTTTTAGTGCTGTAAATGCATTTTCAGCTCGCGCTGTACACATTTGCTATGAGAGGCATTATCTCATAAGGGAAATATTGGACAATCAAATTAATGACTGCCCAGGCTTCAGGATGTCTTTTTACACTATATAAAGGTGGAAATTTACATTGGAAACGTTTAGTTTAGCTGTTAATGAAGTTTCGTTTTTTTAGTGCTGGAAATTCATTGTCTGCTGGCGCTGTACACTTTTTCTAAGTGTTGCAATATCTCATGAAGGAAATACTGGACAATCAAATTAATGACTTTCCAGGCTTCAGGATGCCTTTCTACACTATATAAAGGTGGAAATTTACATTGGAAACGTTTGGTTTAGCTGTTATAAAAGTTTGGTTTTTTAGTGCTGTAAATGCATTTTCAGCTCGCGCTGTACACATTTGCTATGTGAGGCATTATATCATAAGGGAAATACTGGACAATCAAATTAATGACTTCCCAGGCTTCAGGATGCCTTTTTACACTCTATAAATGTGGAAATTTACATTGGAAACGTTTGGTTTAGCTGTTAATGAAGTTTCGTTTTTTTAGTGCTGAAAAAACATTGTCTGCTGGCGCTGTACACTTTTTCTAAGTGTTGCAATATCTCATGAAGGAAATACTGGACAATCAAATTAATGACTTTCCAGGCTTCAGGATGCCTTTCTACACTATATAAAGGTAGAAATTTACATTGGAAACGTTTGGTTTAGCTGTTATAAAAGTTTGGTTTTTTAGTGCTGTAAATGCATTTTCAGCTCGCGCTGTACACATTTGCTATGAGAGGCATTATCTCATAAGGGAAATATTGGACAATCAAATTAATGACTGCCCAGGCTTCAGGATGTCTTTTTACACTCTATAAAGGTGGAAATTTACATTGGAAACGTTTGGTTTAGCTGTTATAAAAGTTTGGTTTTTTAGTGCTGTAAATGCATTTTCAGCTCGCGCTGTACACATTTGCTATGAGAGGCATTATCTCATAAGGGAAATATTGGACAATCAAATTAATGGCTGCCCAGGCTTCAGGATGTCTTTTTACACTATATAAAGGTGGAAATTTACATTGGAAACGTTTAGTTTAGCTGTTAATGAAGTTTCGGTTTTTTAGTGCTGAAAATTCATTGTCTGCTGGCGCTGTACACTTTTTCTAAGTGTTGCAATATCTCATGAAGGAAATACTGGACAATCAAATTAAAGACTTTCCAGGCTTCAGGATGCCTTTTTACACTATATAAAGGTGGAAATTTACATTGGAAACGTTTGGTTTAGCTGTTATAAAAGTTTGGTTTTTTAGTGCTGTAAATGCATTTTCAGCTCGCGCTGTACACATTTGCTATGAGAGGCATTATCTCATAAGGGAAATATTGGACAATCAAATTAATGACTGCCCAGGCTTCAGGATGTCTTTTTACACTATATAAAGGTGGAAATTTACATTGGAAACATTTAGTTTAGCTGTTAATGAAGTTTCGTTTTTTTAGTGCTGAAAATTCATTGTCTGCTGGCGCTGTACACTTTTTCTAAGTGTTGCAATATCTCATGAAGGAAATACTGGACAATCAAATTAATGACTTTCCAGGCTTCAGGATGCCTTTCTACACTATATAAAGGTGGAAATTTACATTGGAAACGTTTGGTTTAGCTGTTATAAAAGTTTGGTTTTTTAGTGCTGTAAATGCATTTTCAGCTCGCGCTGTACACATTTGCTATGAGAGGCATTATCTCATAAGGGAAATATTGGACAATCAAATTAATGACTGCCCAGGCTTCAGGATGTCTTTTTACACTATATAAAGGTGGAAATTTACATTGGAAACGTTTGGTTTAGCTGTTATAAAAGTTTGGTTTTTTAGTGCTGTAAATGCATTTTCAGCTCGCGCTGTACACATTTGCTATGAGAGGCATTATCTCATAAGGGAAATATTGGACAATCAAATTAATGGCTGCCCGGGCTTCAGGATGTCTTTTTACACTATATAAAGGTGGAAATTTACATTGGAAACGTTTAGTTTAGCTGTTAATGAAGTTTCGTTTTTTTAGTGCTGAAAATTCATTGTCTGCTGGCGCTGTACACTTTTTCTAAATGTTGCAATATCTCATGAAGGAAATACTGGACAATCAAATTAATGACTTTCCAGGCTTCAGGATGCCTTTCTACACTATATAAAGGTGGAAATTTACATTGGAAACGTTTGGTTTAGCTGTTATAAAAGTTTGGTTTTTTAGTGCTGTAAATGCATTTTCAGCTCGCGCTGTACACATTTGCTATGAGAGGCATTATCTCATAAGGGAAATATTGGACAATCAAATTAATGACTGCCCAGGCTTCAGGATGTCTTTTTACACTATATAAAGGAGGAAATTTACATTGGAAACGTTTGGTTTAGGTGTTATAAAAGTTTGGTTTTTTAGTGCTGAAAATGCATTTTCAGCTCGCGCTGTACACATTTGCAATGAGAGGCATTATCTCATAAGGGAAATACTGGACAATCAAATTAATGACTTCCCAGGCTTCAGGATGCCTTTTTACACTCTATAAATGTGGAAATTTACATTGGAAACGTTTGGTTTAGCTGTTAATGAAGTTTCGTTTTTTTTAGTGTTGAAAATTCGTTGTCTGCTGGCGCTGTACACTTTTTCTAAGTGTTGCAATATCTCATGAAGGAAATACTGGACAATCAAATTAATGACTTTCCAGGCTTCAGGATGCCTTTCTACACTATATAAAGGTGGAAATTTACATTGGAAACGTTTGGTTTAGCTGTTATAAAAGTTTGGTTTTTTAGTGCTGTAAATGCATTTTCAGCTCGCGCTGTACACATTTGCTATGAGAGGCATTATCTCATAAGGGAAATATTGGACAATCAAATTAATGACTGCCCAGGCTTCAGGATGTCTTTTTACACTATATAAAGGTGGAAATTTACATTGGAAACGTTTGGTTTAGCTGTTATAAAAGTTTGTTTTTTTAGTGCTGTAAATGCATTTTCAGCTCGCACTGTACACATTTGCTATGAGAGGCATTATCTCATAAGGGAAATATTGGACAATCAAATTAATGACTGCCCAGGCTTCAGGATGTCTTTTTACACTATATAAAGGTGGAAATTTACATTGAAAACGTTTACTTTAGCTGTTAATGAAGTTTCGTTTATTTAGTGCTGAAAATTCATTGTCTGCTGGCGCTGTACACTTTTTCTAAGTGTTGCAATATCTCATGAAGGAAATACTGGACAATCAAATTAATGACTTTCCAGGCTTCAGGATGCCTTTCTACACTATATAAAGGTGGAAATTTACATTGGAAACGTTTGGTTTAGCTGTTATAAAAGTTTGTTTTTTTAGTGCTGTAAATGCATTTTCAGCTCGCACTGTACACATTTGCTATGTGAGGCATTATCTCATAAGGGAAATACTGGACAATCAAATTAATGACTTCCCAGGCTTCAGGATGCCTTTTTACACTCTATAAATGTGGAAATTTACATTGGAAACGTTTGGTTTAGCTGTTAATGAAGTTTCGTTTTTTTAGTGCTGAAAATTCATTGTCTGCTGGCGCTGTACACTTTTTCTAAGTGTTGCAATATCTCATGAAGGAAATACTGGACAATCAAATTAATGACTTTCCAGGCTTCAGGATGCCTTTCTACACTATATAAAGGTGGAAATTTACATTGGAAACGTTTGGTTTAGCTGTTATAAAAGTTTGTTTTTTTAGTGCTGTAAATGCATTTTCAGCTCGCGCTGTACACATTTGCAATGAGAGGCATTATCTCATAAGGGAAATACTGGACAATCAAATTAATGACTTCCCAGGCTTCAGGATGCCTTTTTACACTCTATAAATGTGGAAATTTACATTGGAAACGTTTGGTTTAGCTGTTAATGAAGTTTCGTTTTTTTTAGTGTTGAAAATTCGTTGTCTGCTGGCGCTGTACACTTTTTCTAAGTGTTGCAATATCTCATGAAGGAAATACTGGACAATCAAATTAATGACTTTCCAGGCTTCAGGATGCCTTTCTACACTATATAAAGGTGGAAATTTACATTGGAAACGTTTGGTTTAGCTGTTATAAAAGTTTGGTTTTTTAGTGCTGTAAATGCATTTTCAGCTCGCGCTGTACACATTTGCTATGAGAGGCATTATCTCATAAGGGAAATATTGGACAATCAAATTAATGACTGCCC
The DNA here is from genome assembly GCF_059441095.1 of Idiotropiscis lumnitzeri. Lineage (NCBI taxonomy): Eukaryota > Metazoa > Chordata > Actinopteri > Syngnathiformes > Syngnathidae > Idiotropiscis > Idiotropiscis lumnitzeri. The sequence goes on along the minus strand of NW_028283771.1, from coordinate 6,328 downwards.
AGGCTTCAGGATGTCTTTTTACACTATATAAAGGTGGAAATTTACATTGGAAACGTTTGGTTTAGCTGTTATAAAAGTTTGTTTTTTTAGTGCTGTAAATGCATTTTCAGCTCGCACTGTACACATTTGCTATGAGAGGCATTATCTCATAAGGGAAATATTGGACAATCAAATTAATGACTGCCCAGGCTTCAGGATGTCTTTTTACACTATATAAAGGTGGAAATTTACATTGGAAACGTTTACTTTAGCTGTTAATGAAGTTTCGTTTATTTAGTGCTGAAAATTCATTGTCTGCTGGCGCTGTACACTTTTTCTAAGTGTTGCAATATCTCATGAAGGAAATACTGGACAATCAAATTAAAGACTTTCCAGGCTTCAGGATGCCTTTCTACACTATATAAAGGTGGAAATTTACATTGGAAACGTTTGGTTTAGCTGTTATAAAAGTTTGTTTTTTTAGTGCTGTAAATGCATTTTCAGCTCGCACTGTACACATTTGCTATGTGAGGCATTATCTCATAAGGGAAATACTGGACAATCAAATTAATGACTTCCCAGGCTTCAGGATGCCTTTTTACACTCTATAAATGTGGAAATTTACATTGGAAACGTTTGGTTTAGCTGTTAATGAAGTTTCGTTTTTTTAGTGCTGAAAATTCATTGTCTGCTGGCGCTGTACACTTTTTCTAAGTGTTGCAATATCTCATGAAGGAAATACTGGACAATCAAATTAATGACTTTCCAGGCTTCAGGATGCCTTTCTACACTATATAAAGGTGGAAATTTATATTGGAAACGTTTGGTTTAGCTGTTATAAAAGTTTGGTTTTTTAGTGCTGTAAATGCATTTTCAGCTCGCGCTGTACACATTTGCTATGAGAGGCATTATCTCATAAGGGAAATATTGGACAATCAAATTAATGGCTGCCCGGGCTTCAGGATGTCTTTTTACACTATATAAAGGTGGAAATTTACATTGGAAACGTTTAGTTTAGCTGTTAATGAAGTTTCGTTTTTTTAGTGCTGAAAATTCATTGTCTGCTGGCGCTGTACACTTTTTCTAAATGTTGCAATATCTCATGAAGGAAATACTGGACAATCAAATTAATGACTTTCCAGGCTTCAGGATGCCTTTCTACACTATATAAAGGTGGAAATTTACATTGGAAACGTTTGGTTTAGCTGTTATAAAAGTTTGGTTTTTTAGTGCTGTAAATGCATTTTCAGCTCGCGCTGTACACATTTGCTATGAGAGGCATTATCTCATAAGGGAAATATTGGACAATCAAATTAATGACTGCCCAGGCTTCAGGATGTCTTTTTACACTATATAAAGGAGGAAATTTACATTGGAAACGTTTGGTTTAGGTGTTATAAAAGTTTGGTTTTTTAGTGCTGAAAATGCATTTTCAGCTCGCGCTGTACACATTTGCAATGAGAGGCATTATCTCATAAGGGAAATACTGGACAATCAAATTAATGACTTCCCAGGCTTCAGGATGCCTTTTTACACTCTATAAATGTGGAAATTTACATTGGAAACGTTTGGTTTAGCTGTTAATGAAGTTTCGTTTTTTTTAGTGTTGAAAATTCGTTGTCTGCTGGCGCTGTACACTTTTTCTAAGTGTTGCAATATCTCATGAAGGAAATACTGGACAATCAAATTAATGACTTTCCAGGCTTCAGGATGCCTTTCTACACTATATAAAGGTGGAAATTTACATTGGAAACGTTTGGTTTAGCTGTTATAAAAGTTTGGTTTTTTAGTGCTGTAAATGCATTTTCAGCTCGCGCTGTACACATTTGCTATGAGAGGCATTATCTCATAAGGGAAATATTGGACAATCAAATTAATGACTGCCCAGGCTTCAGGATGTCTTTTTACACTATATAAAGGAGGAAATTTACATTGGAAACGTTTGGTTTAGGTGTTATAAAAGTTTGGTTTTTTAGTGCTGAAAATGCATTTTCAGCTCGCGCTGTACACATTTGCAATGAGAGGCATTATCTCATAAGGGAAATACTGGACAATCAAATTAATGACTTCCCAGGCTTCAGGATGCCTTTTTACACTCTATAAATGTGGAAATTTACATTGGAAACGTTTGGTTTAGCTGTTAATGAAGTTTCGTTTTTTTTAGTGTTGAAAATTCGTTGTCTGCTGGCGCTGTACACTTTTTCTAAGTGTTGCAATATCTCATGAAGGAAATACTGGACAATCAAATTAATGACTTTCCAGGCTTCAGGATGCCTTTCTACACTATATAAAGGTGGAAATTTACATTGGAAACGTTTGGTTTAGCTGTTATAAAAGTTTGGTTTTTTAGTGCTGTAAATGCATTTTCAGCTCGCGCTGTACACATTTGCTATGAGAGGCATTATCTCATAAGGGAAATATTGGACAATCAAATTAATGACTGCCCAGGCTTCAGGATGTCTTTTTACACTATATAAAGGTGGAAATTTACATTGGAAACGTTTGGTTTAGCTGTTATAAAAGTTTGTTTTTTTAGTGCTGTAAATGCATTTTCAGCTCGCACTGTACACATTTGCTATGAGAGGCATTATCTCATAAGGGAAATATTGGACAATCAAATTAATGACTGCCCAGGCTTCAGGATGTCTTTTTACACTATATAAAGGTGGAAATTTACATTGAAAACGTTTACTTTAGCTGTTAATGAAGTTTCGTTTATTTAGTGCTGAAAATTCATTGTCTGCTGGCGCTGTACACTTTTTCTAAGTGTTGCAATATCTCATGAAGGAAATACTGGACAATCAAATTAATGACTTTCCAGGCTTCAGGATGCCTTTCTACACTATATAAAGGTGGAAATTTACATTGGAAACGTTTGGTTTAGCTGTTATAAAAGTTTGTTTTTTTAGTGCTGTAAATGCATTTTCAGCTCGCACTGTACACATTTGCTATGTGAGGCATTATCTCATAAGGGAAATACTGGACAATCAAATTAATGACTTCCCAGGCTTCAGGATGCCTTTTTACACTCTATAAATGTGGAAATTTACATTGGAAACGTTTGGTTTAGCTGTTAATGAAGTTTCGGTTTTTTAGTGCTGAAAATTCATTGTCTACTGGCGCTGTACACTTTTTCTAAGTGTTGCAATATCTCATGAAGGAAATACTGGACAATCAAATTAATGACTTTCCAGGCTTCAGGATGCCTTTCTACACTATATAAAGGTGGAAATTTACATTGGAAACGTTTGGTTTAGCTGTTATAAAAGTTTGGTTTTTTAGTGCTGTAAATGCATTTTCAGCTCGCGCTGTACACATTTGCTATGAGAGGCATTATCTCATAAGGGAAATATTGGACAATCAAATTAATGACTGCCCAGGCTTCAGGATGTCTTTTTACACTATATAAAGGTGGAAATTTACATTGGAAACGTTTACTTTAGCTGTTAATGAAGTTTCGTTTATTTAGTGCTGAAAATTCATTGTCTGCTGGCGCTGTACACTTTTTCTAAGTGTTGCAATATCTCATGAAGGAAATACTGGACAATCAAATTAATGACTTTCCAGGCTCCAGGATGCCTTTCTACACTATATAAAGGTGGAAATTTACATTGGAAACGTTTGGTTTAGCTGTTATAAAAGTTTGGTTTTTTAGTGCTGTAAATGCATTTTCAGCTCGCGCTGTACACATTTGCTATGAGAGGCATTATCTCATAAGGGAAATATTGGACAATCATATTAATGACTGCCCAGGCTTCAGGATGTCTTTTTACACTATTTAAAGGTGGAAATTTACATTGGAAACGTTTAGTTGAGCTGTTAATGAAGTATCGTTTTTTTAGTGCTGAAAATTCATTGTCTACTGGCGCTGTACACTTTTTCTAAGTGTTGCAATATCTCATGAAGGAAATACTGGACAATCAAATTAATGACTTTCCAGGCTTCAGGATGCCTTTCTACACTATATAAAGGTGGAAATTTACATTGGAAACGTTTGGTTTAGCTGTTATAAAAGTTTGGTTTTTTAGTGCTGTAAATGCATTTTCAGCTCGCGCTGTACACATTTGCTATGAGAGGCATTATCTCATAAGGGAAATATTGGACAATCAAATTAATGACTGCCCAGGCTTCAGGATGTCTTTTTACACTATATAAAGGTGGAAATTTACATTGGAAACGTTTGGTTTAGCTGTTATAAAAGTTTGGTTTTTTAGTGCTGAAAATGTATTTTCAGCTCGCACTGTACACATTTGCTATGTGAGGCATTATCTCATAAGGGAAATACTGGACAATCAAATTAATGACTTCCCAGGCTTCAGGATGCATTTTTACACTCTATAAATGTGGAAATTTACATTGGAAACGTTTGGTTTAGCTGTTATAAAAGTTTGTTTTTTTAGTGCTGTAAATGCATTTTCAGCTCGCGCTGTACACATTTGCTATGTGAGGCATTATCTCATAAGGGAAATACTGGACAATCAAATTAATGACTGCCCAGGCTTCAGGATGTCTTTTTACACTATATAAAGGTGGAAATTTACATTGGAAACGTTTGGTTTAGCTGTTATAAAAGTTTGGTTTTTTAGTGCTGAAAATGCATTTTCAGCTCGCACTGTACACATTTGCTATGTGAGGCATTATCTCATAAGGGAAATACTGGACAATCAAATTAATGACTTCCCAGGCTTCAGGATGCCTTTTTACACTCTATAAATGTGGAAATTTACATTGGAAACGTTTGGTTTAGCTGTTAATGAAGTTTCGTTTTTTTAGTGCTGAAAATTCATTGTCTGCTGGCGCTGTACACTTTTTCTAAGTGTTGCAATATCTCATGAAGGAAATACTGGACAATCAAATTAATGACTTTCCAGGCTTCAGGATGCCTTTCTACACTATATAAAGGTGGAAATTTACAATGGAAACGTTTGGTTTAGCTGTTATAAAAGTTTGGTTTTTTAGTGCTGTAAATGCATTTTCAGCTCGCGCTGTACACATTTGCTATGAGAGGCATTATCTCATAAGGGAAATATTGGACAATCAAATTAATGACTGCCCAGGCTTCAGGATGTCTTTTTACACTATATAAAGGTGGAAATTTACATTGGAAACGTTTAGTTTAGCTGTTAATGAAGTTTCGTTTTTTTAGTGCTGGAAATTCATTGTCTGCTGGCGCTGTACACTTTTTCTAAGTGTTGCAATATCTCATGAAGGAAATACTGGACAATCAAATTAATGACTTTCCAGGCTTCAGGATGCCTTTCTACACTATATAAAGGTGGAAATTTACATTGGAAACGTTTGGTTTAGCTGTTATAAAAGTTTGGTTTTTTAGTGCTGTAAATGCATTTTCAGCTCGCGCTGTACACATTTGCTATGTGAGGCATTATATCATAAGGGAAATACTGGACAATCAAATTAATGACTTCCCAGGCTTCAGGATGCCTTTTTACACTCTATAAATGTGGAAATTTACATTGGAAACGTTTGGTTTAGCTGTTAATGAAGTTTCGTTTTTTTAGTGCTGAAAAAACATTGTCTGCTGGCGCTGTACACTTTTTCTAAGTGTTGCAATATCTCATGAAGGAAATACTGGACAATCAAATTAATGACTTTCCAGGCTTCAGGATGCCTTTCTACACTATATAAAGGTAGAAATTTACATTGGAAACGTTTGGTTTAGCTGTTATAAAAGTTTGGTTTTTTAGTGCTGTAAATGCATTTTCAGCTCGCGCTGTACACATTTGCTATGAGAGGCATTATCTCATAAGGGAAATATTGGACAATCAAATTAATGACTGCCCAGGCTTCAGGATGTCTTTTTACACTCTATAAAGGTGGAAATTTACATTGGAAACGTTTGGTTTAGCTGTTATAAAAGTTTGGTTTTTTAGTGCTGTAAATGCATTTTCAGCTCGCGCTGTACACATTTGCTATGAGAGGCATTATCTCATAAGGGAAATATTGGACAATCAAATTAATGGCTGCCCAGGCTTCAGGATGTCTTTTTACACTATATAAAGGTGGAAATTTACATTGGAAACGTTTAGTTTAGCTGTTAATGAAGTTTCGGTTTTTTAGTGCTGAAAATTCATTGTCTGCTGGCGCTGTACACTTTTTCTAAGTGTTGCAATATCTCATGAAGGAAATACTGGACAATCAAATTAAAGACTTTCCAGGCTTCAGGATGCCTTTTTACACTATATAAAGGTGGAAATTTACATTGGAAACGTTTGGTTTAGCTGTTATAAAAGTTTGGTTTTTTAGTGCTGTAAATGCATTTTCAGCTCGCGCTGTACACATTTGCTATGAGAGGCATTATCTCATAAGGGAAATATTGGACAATCAAATT
>NW_028283766.1:0-20000 GCF_059441095.1 Idiotropiscis lumnitzeri | reverse complement strand
TTCGGCGCACGCCGGCCGTCTAACCGCTCCAGCGCCCGTCGTGCCGCTCGGCGAAACTACAATGCCCCCGAATATTTTTTATACCCGCGAAGCACTGAACCCGCGAAAGGTGAACCGCGAAGTAGCGAGGGTTCGCTGTATGTATAAGACCAAGACCTACAAAAAAGTCTCTTGGAGCAATGAGCTAGGTTTTACAGGAAGTCGGCCATTTTCAATTTACTTAAAAGGGGCGGGTCACCACAATGGACTTTGTGTAGAAATTATTATTGGGGCCCGAGCAGCGACCGCGGCGAGGTCCCTATTGTTTATGTAGAAATTATTATTAGGGCCCGAGCAGCAACCGCTACGAGGTCCCCATTGTTTTTGTGGAAATTATTATTATTATTATTATTAGGGCCCGAGCAGTGACCGCTGCGAGGTCCCTATCGTTTTTCTAGAAATTGTTATTAGGGCCCGAGCTGCGACGGCTGCGAGGTCCCTATTGTTTTTGTAGAAAATATTATTACTTTTATTATTATTATTATTATTATTATTAGGGCCTGAGCAGCGACCGCTGCGAAGTCGCTATTGTTTTTGTTGAAATTATTATTATTATTATTTTTCCGATTGTTCGATCGCATTTTTGACCCCCGAAACATGCACAAAAACTCACCAAACTTGGCAGTCTCATCGGGCATGGCGAAAAATTTGATATTTTAACGTCTAATATGAACAGGAAGTGAGTTATGAATTTTTGAAAGTCCGACTTTTGCCCTTTTTTGCATGTTTACATGGGTCATTCTTTTGCACCCTGATCCTAAAGGCTTCATCTGATTGCCTTAAAATTCTGTCTGTAGCATCTTAAGACCTGGGACAAACACTGGGGCTAAAATTTTTTGTTTCCGAAATACTATATGACGGGGGCGGGGCTTCGAAGTTTTCACTTAAGATTTCCTTCGCCGCAATGGACAAAATGCTTAATAACTCTCATGCACATGCTAAAAATCCAAAACTTCACATGTACATAAAGAGTCGGTACCTGAAGACATCTATATGTTTATATTCTGTTATACACCTTGCGCCAATCAATATCATTTTTTACATTTTGACGTACCGCACGGTGCCCTTTTAACGAATCCGATTGAAAATTGGCTAGAAAAGACTCAAGACATTGATCTTACGCTATCCCTATTTTTGTGACTTTCCTTCGAAGGGCGTGGCTCTTGCGGTGCCGCAGAGTCTGATTATTCTCCGTGGCAACAAAAGTTCCTGCAAAATGATTCAGATGATCCATCTTCTCGAAATTTTTCACATTTGAGGATATTCAGGCCCTGAAGACGGCTGCCAACTTATTTTTGATCGCAGTGGTAGCGCCACCAACTGGTTAAAACAAATACAAATTATTTTCGTTGATGTTTTTCTCCGGGCAGGTTCACAAAATCTACCTTATATTTGCTCGGATGAGTGTTTAGGCCTTGAGGATGTCACAATACGAAAGTCTTTCGCCTTCTTCAGAGTGTCACATGATGGTGTATTGTGACCCGTCTTTATCAGCTGATGTTCAATGAGGGCGTGACTTACCTGTCACAAGAATGAAGGCAAGTCACACCCCCCGCTGTCCGTTCACTCCGCCAAGATGCTGCTCCAGGTGGTAGAGAGGATGAAGGCTCCCTTGTCTCTGTTCATGGTTTTTATGCCTCGCTTGCAGATCTCAATGGCCTCTCTGATCCAGCGCTGTTGTTTGTTCTCTTCGGTGCGGATGACCCTGCCCTTCTCCCGGTCCATGATGTGGTTTTCCCTTTTGCAGTGGTCAGTGATTGCTGATTTGTAATGTTCATGTTGTGCTTATTCTTTTACTGCTCTGATTTTTAATTTTTTTGACAGGTAAGTCACACCCTCATGGAACATCAGCTGATAAAGACGGGTCTCAAGACACCATTATGCGACACTCTGAAGAAGGCGAAAGACTCGCCGAAACATGTCAGGTAAAAAATTTACCTAAAACATAATTGTCTGCTTTTAATGAATCAGTCAAATATCAATAATAAGAAGACAAAATGAACCTAATACAAATAAATGAATGCTTAATAACTCCCCTGCACATGCTCCTAAAAATCCAAACCTTCACCTGTAAATAAAATGTCCCGACCTGAAGACATCTTAATGTTATTATTTTGTTATACACACAGCGCCGCCAAGTGGAATCAAAAATTTGTTTTATTTTAATTTTCACGTACTGCACGGTGCCCTTTTGACGAATCCGACTGAAAATTAGTCAGAAAAGACTCAAGACAATGATCTTACTCTCTGCCGAGTTTGTGACGTTTTGGCAAAAGGCGTGGCTATTACGGTGCTGAAAAGTCCGATTGTACTTTGTGGCAACAAAAGCTCCGGCAACATGACTCAGATGATCCTATCTTCTCGAAGTTGTACACATTTGAGGATACTTCAGCCCTGAAGACATCTACCAACTTATTTTTCATCGTAGTAGTAGCGCCACCAACTGGTAAAAGCTAATACAAGTTATTTTCTTGGATGTTTTTCTCCGTGCAACTCAACAAGGTCGCCCTCATATATGCTCGGAGGACTGTTTCGGCCATGAGGATGTCACAATACGAAATTCATCCTTTTTCGTGAAAAGTTGTGGGAGTGGCATTGCACGGTTCGGCAATAAAACAACGCTGATTATGAGGTTCTAAATATGAACGACAACTCGTGAAACTTGACACACACATCAGGCAGAGCAAATTTATCAATATTTTATACGTTAGTTGTGCAGCTTTTTTGAAATGGCTCGCCATGGCCCTCGAGAAATGTTCAAAAAAGCAGCCCTGGTTGAGTGTTTCACCTCGCTTTTTGTAAATTTTATGGAGTACAGTGAACCCTCGGTTATCGCGGTTAATGGGGACCGAGACCACCCGCGAAAACTGAAAATCCGCGAAGTAGCGGCGCACCTTTAAAAATGCTTAAAAAAAATATACAATATATATAATAAATATATAAATATTTATATTTATATATATATATATATATATATACGGGGAGAGAGAGAGAGAGAGAGAGTGAAATTCATGTTATAACAAAAAAACCAAATTATTATTAAAACGTATTATTTTTTTATTCCCCAGCCATTCTTTTTGTATTTATTTAATTACTCCGACTTTAACCTGATGGTACGCCGTCCGGTGTGCCCTGTGAAAAAAAGGTGGCATTCTTTATTTATTTATTCTTTCATAACGGACAGCCTCGCGCTCCGCTCGTGCCCGGGCGCAAGAGGTGCTCCAATTCGGCTTAACTGTGACACACGCCCGACCTCCTCCGGAACTTCCATTCGGTTAAACTTAGGGGCCGCTTGGCACCGCCCGTGCCCGGGGAAGGTGCTCCTCTTCGGCTTACTGTGACGCGAGCATGCCCTCCTCCTCCGGAGCTTCCATTCAGTTAAACGTAGGGGCCGCTTGGAACCGCCCGTGCCCGGGGAAGGTGCTCCTCTTCGGCTTACTGTGACGCGAGCATGCCCTCCTCCTCCGGAGCTTCCATTCGGTTAAACTTCGGGGCCGCTTGGAACCGCCCGTGCCCGGGGAAGGTGCTCCTCTTCGGCTTACTGTGACGCGAGCATGCCCTCCTCCTCCGGAGCTTCCATTTGGTTAAACTTAGGGGCCGCTTGGCACCGCCCGTGCCCGGGGAAGTGTTAAAGAAATTTAAGTTTGTATGTTCATCTGTTAGTTTTGTTGTTTAGTTTGTCATCTTAGCAAGTTTCAAACTATAACTAATCTTACAGGCCCCCTTTGTTGCACATGCATTCGTATCTTTCTGGCCTCTAATTAAACCTTCGACAGCTACGGGTGCCAGGTACGGCCTCATCGCGAATGTGACTCCCCAACGCCAGAACCCTTTTCTGTAAACACCTCCCTTGGGGTGTTGATGACCTCTTTAACCCTTCGTAGATAATGTTGGGGCCCGAGGCCTCTTAAGGCTGTAACTTATGCATTTAGGGAGGTCCAACACAAGGCTTGGTATTTCTAAAGCAACAATATCGTCATGGCCATAAAATAAGTTCAACATGTTAAGCCTTGTGAAAATACACTACACAGGTCAAATGAAGTTCAGAGTGAACATGCTCCCTTTTGCTGTTAGAATAAGCAGAAGTATGAACAAAAGGTGTCTTGTAAGCTGAAACCGTTAGAATAGGCAGGAAGAGGGTGGGCAAGTGGGATGGAGTCAAATGTCAAGTTTTCCATTCTGTATGTATTGCATATTCAAATTGCTTATGCTGATGCAAATAAAAACCATGTGTGCAGTCGAACACGCTGGCTTCGCCTCGGAGTTCGAGGGCTGCCCCGCGCGGAAATGACAGACAATCTTGGCTGGTTGATTCATTTGTTCAGGCTTGTTTTGATAGAAACATCCTTAACAGGAAGGTGCTCCTCTACGGCTTAACTGCCACGCACGCCGGCCGGAGCTCTGGTACGGTCCGAACCGCGCGAAACGTCGCCACCGATCGTGTCCGGGGGAACGTGCTCTTCTTCGTCCACTCTCCTCTTCGCCCACGCTCTTCTTCGGCGCACGCCGGCCGTCTAACCGCTCCAGCGCCCTGTCGTGCCGCTCGGCGAAACTACAATGCCCCCGAATATTTTTTAGACCCGCGAAGCACTGAACCCACGAAAGGTGAACCGCGAAGTAGCGAGGGTTCACTGTATGTATAAGACCAAGACCTACAAAAAAGTCTCTTGGAGCAATGAGCTAGGTTTTACAGGAAGTCGGCCACTTTGAATTTACTTAAAAGGGGGCGGGTCACCACAATGGACTTTGTGTAGAAATTATTATTGGGGCCCGAGCAGCGACCGCGGCAAGGTCCCTATTGTTTTTGTAGAAATTATTATTAGGGCCCGAGCAGCGACCGCTACGAGGTCCCCATTGTTTTTGTGGAAATCATTATTATTTTTATTATTATTATTAGGGCCCGAGCAGTGGCCGCTGCGATGTCCCTATTGTTTTTCTAGAAATTGTTATTAGGGCCCGAGCTGCGACGGCGGCGAGGTCCCTATTGTTTTTGTAGAAATTATTATTAGGGCCCGAGCAGCAACCGCTACGAGGTCCCCATTAACCGCGATAACCGAGGGTTCACTGTATTACTCTTACTCGATCTTGGCGCCGCTTTTGACACTTGATCATAACATATTATTAAAACGCCTTGAAACTTGTGTTGGCATTTCAGGTTCAGCGCTTTCTTGGATTAATTCGTATCTGTCGGAGACGACGCACCGTGTAATTCATGGCAATGCGTCTTCTGATCTTTGTAAGATCACACGCGGAGTTCCGCAGGGATTGGTACTAGATGCTACCGCTTGGTGATATTATACGGAAATATCACATTAGTTTTCATTGTTATGCTGATGATACGCAATTATACATGCCGTTGGATATAACGAATCCGTGTGATTGCTATAAATTAGAGGCATGCCTTGCCGAAATTAAACTATGAATGTCTTTCAATTTTTTGCGTCTTAACTCAGATAAAACCGAGATGCTGATCATTGGACCAGCGCGTCATCTGTACCTTTTTCAAAGACACCACTATGAGTATCGATAAATTGCCCAAAAGGATTCAACAAAAAATCTCGGTCTTATATTTGACACAACTATGTCGTTTCAAATGCACATTAAAAATATTACCGTATTTTTGGACCCATAAGGCGCACTTTAAAGTCCGGAAAGCCGTCCAAAAAAGCCAGGGCGCCCTTTGAGGTGGAGCGCCCATTGCGTCGACCAAGTGCGCCGCTGGGCTGACGGCGAACATCAACTGCCTGCACACCGCTTATATAGAGAGAAGGCGGGTGTGGCTTACGACAAGCAGGGGGGCGTGAGAGGGGATCGATGGGTGTGGACAACAGGCGGACGTGAGAGGGGAGATGGGTGTGAATGACAACAGGCGGGAGAGGGGAGACAAAACAACACAAAGGCACGCCCCCAGTGCAAAGCAGCGCGATGCCCCTATCGTCGCTGTTGGTCTGTGACTCCATGCGTGCCCATCTGACAGCCGCTGTGAAAAGTCAAGTCACGCATATGAACTCAGAGCTTGCCATCATCCCGGGAGGCTTGACAAAGGAACTCCAACCACTCGACTTAAGTATAAACAGAGCGTTCAAAGTGAAGTTGCGTGCTGCGTGGGAGCGATGGATGGCGGAGGGCGAACACAGCTTCACAAAGGCTGGGAGACAGCGAAGAGCAAGTTATGCCACAATTTGCGAGTGGATTGTAGCTGCTTGGACGAACGTGTCTGCTAGCTCTATTGCAAGAGCTTTCGCGAAAGCCGGCATTACATCCGGGGAGACGCTCAGCAGCGACACAGACTCGGACAATGACGAGAGGGAACCTGGCGTGTTTGAAGGAGAATTTGCCCAACTATTTCTGTCTGATACGGAAGACGATGATTTTGAAGGATTTGTGGATGACTGATAACTCTTAATGTGAGTACCTTGTTAAATAAAATACAACCAAACGCAGTTTTGCTCCTGTTGCCGTTTTTTCAAAACAGCTAGCCATGCTATCGTCTGTTTTAGTGTGCATGCATGTAAACTAAGGTAATGTATGGTAGGCTGGGAGGCAGAATTTTGCTGGGCCTACACTTTTATGCTTTTCAGTTGATTTGGGATGATAGTTTTAGTTTTGATGTAACACCGTGACCGCACATCGTTTGTTGACAAGTGACTTGCTCACACCGGCATTGTGTCGGCATCCCACCTGAGGGGCTGCGCCGCAGCGAGACGGCGAAGCAGCGAGATGGCGAGGCAGACTGATAATGACTCGTGTTGTTTATCTTGGATACAGAAGACAAGGACTTGGTGCATTTTTGGATGAGGACAACTTCAGCACGTTGTTAAAAGCTAAAATAAAGTACCACTGAACTCCCGCTGCCATTTTAAAAACACGCTAGCGCGACTGAGCAGCCAGCGAGACTGCTCGATTGGTCGGTTGTGTTAGCGCCCGATGAGTCGGCGCGTTCTATCTATGTAACAAATACAGAAATAGCGCCCCCAACAGGTGTTGCGCCCTTTGACACGGCGCGTCTTTTGAGTCCAAAAATACGGTACTAGAACTGCATTTGTTCATCTGCGTAACATTGCTAAAATTCGCCCAATTCTATCAACCTGTGATGCAAAAATCTTAATCCATGCGTTTGTTACGTCTCGCCTCGACTATTGTAACGTTTTGCTCTCGGGTCTCCCCATGTCTAGTATTAAAAGTTAGTTCAAAATGCAGCAGCTAGACTCTTGACTAGAACGAGAAAGTTTGATCATATTACCCCGATACTTGCCAATTTGAATTGGCTTCCGGTCCACTTGAGATGTGATTTTAAAGTTCTGCTACTTGCCTATAAAATATTGCATGGCTTAGCACCTTCCTATCTCGTTGACCTCGTGGTACCATATGTTCCGTCCCGAAACCTTCGCTCACAAAATGCTGGTCTTTTAGTGATCCCGCGAGCCAAAAAGAAGTCCACAGGTTCTAGAGCGTTCTCTATTCGGGCACCAATGCTTTGGAATGTACTACCCTCAGGTATTAGAGGCGCCACCTCAGTAGAAATGTTCAAAACACTATTAAAGACGCATTTATACTCTTGTGCATTTAGTTGAACTATTTGTTGGCCTGTTTACTGCCGCTTTTTCTCTTATCTTCTCTTTTCTGCCCCCTTTTCCCCGGCTGGGGGATTAGGTGACGGTCACCCACTAGGAAGTTTAAGGCATTGACAAACTGGGCATGCACCTGTTCCAGTGATGTCGTCTTCCTGCAGCGCGACATTTATTTATATACTTTAGCATCTAATTTAATTATTTGTTGGCCTGTTTACTGCGGCTTCTCCTCTTTTCTGCCCCCTCTTCCCCTGCTTGGGAATTAGGTGATGGTGACCTGCTATGAAGATTACGGCACTGACCAACCGGGGAGGGACCTTCTCTGCCGAAGTCGTCTTCATGCAGCACCTCTTCTGATTTCCCTATATTTCAGCACTTCGTTGAACTACTTGTTGGCCTGTTTACTATTTCTGTTCTTTTTTTTCTGTTCCCAATTCCACGGCTTGGGAATTAGGTGATGGTGATTCACTTGGAAGTGGCTGTTCTGAATTTACCCCAAACTGACTATTTCAAGATCAAAGGCTCAACCTCGGATATGCTGCCATGGCGATTACGGTCCTGGATGAGGACCCACTCCACTAAAGTCATCTTCCTGCAGCACTTCATTTAATTGACTCTCACATTATCTCATCTAACATTGTATAGCATCATTGTATGTGTCAAATGTTGCCCACTTGGCATCCAAAGCAGCCTGGTCATCCTGGAAGGGGGTTTCCCCCCCATCTGTGGTCCCTTCTCAAGTTTTCTCACTTTTCCCCCAATGGGGTTTTGAGTTTTTCCTTGCCCTCCTGGGGGTTAAGATCAGTGGATGTTGATTGTGGTTATGTAAAGCCCTTTGAGACTGTCTGTGATTAAGGGCTATACACATAAAATTGACTTGACTCGACTTGGACCAGAATAGAAGTGGATGAGGGAAAAAGGGAGGGGCGGTGTTGACTGATATTGTGCAGATGGAAGTAGGCTGACCGGGTTGTGTTATTATGCTTATGGAAAGATAGAGTGCTGTCAAGGATGACACCCAGACTCTTGACCTGAGGGGATGGGAAAACAATGGAGGGGCCAACAGGAATGGGAAAACTGCCAACTTTGGATTGTATTGATTTTGTACTGAAAAGAATAACTTCTGTTTTGTCGCTGTTAAGCCTCATGAAATTATTAGAAAACCAGTCATTGATTTCAGATAGACAGGAGGTGACGGAGGTGGGAGGGAGTGATATGCTGGGTTTGCAGGAGAACTAGAGCTGGGTGTCATCCGCGAAGCAATGGAAAGCGATATTGAATTTTCGGAAAATGCTGCCAAGGGGAAGGAGGTATATGATAAATAATAGGGGGGCCAGGACCGAGCCTTGGGGCAAACCTGAGGTGACTGGGAGGGACTTTGATGAGAAATATTTAAGCTGGATGAACTGAGTGCGGTCTTTGAAGTATGAATGGAACCAGTTGAGGGCGGTGTGGGTGATGCCGATGGAAGAAAGTCTTTTGAGAAGGATGGTGGGTGAGATGGTGTCAAAGGCCGCAGTCAGGTTAAGAAGGATGACAATGGAGAATGAATCTGAGTCAGCTGCAATGAGGAGAGCAGAGGTGACCTTGAGTAGAGTTGATTCAGTGCTGTGAAGTGCACGGAAACCGGACTGAAAGGGTTATTGCAGGTGAGATGAGAGTGGAGTTGAGTGGCGACTACATTATCTAGGACTTTTGAAATGAATGGTAGGTAGGAAATAGGGCGGAGGTTCAGGAAATAGTACTGAGCGGCTTTTTCTTAATCTCATGAGAAAATGTACTTGGGCAAGCACAGTCGAAAAGAGTCGTGCGTTATCTCAGCCCAGCCTCACATTCTTCCCCCGGCACGGGTCTACGTCCAAGGGAAGGTCCTCTCCAGATTAATCATTGTCTGGATGGTTGATTCCCAGCTGGTCCCCAAGACTGGTATTCCACGGCTGGCCTTCTCCGGCGGGCAGTCTCTCCGTCTCTTCTGCTGGTATTCCCCTGTAATCTTGTCAGTGTGCATGTATGTGTGCTCCAAAATCAAATTATGTCTTTCAGAATGTGTTTTTGCAATGGCGTCCCCTTGAACCCTCCAATCAATCAATCAAATTTTATTTATAAGAGCACTTTTCATACATAAAATGCGGCTCAAAGTGCTGTACAATAAAAACATCCAAATTACAACGAAAAACTAAAACCCATTCCACCCACTCAACATAAACACAAGACACATCCACATACACGCCTGAACTCGCACACACACAGAACACTCGCATTCACACAACTTAATAAACCATCTTAGTAGAAAGACAGGGTAAGGCACAGAGAAACCATATGAGAAAATGTACCCAGGGTAGGTCATCCGCGCTGAGAGGGATGACGGCTCACGCCCACAGGGAGCTGCGCCAACACACAGACCCCTAGCCCAGACTGACCGGGGTAGACCCTACACATAGTGCAGAGGGCCCCGGTCCGCCGGGCCTAAGGAGCCTCCGGGATGAAGCCCCCTGTGAGAAGGCCAGCCACACCTCCCAGCGCGGAGGCCCCCCTTGAGGAAACACTGGAGCTAAAATATATAAAAGAAAATGATAATGCTAAACAAAAAAGAAGCTAAAAATTAAAGGACAATAATATAAAAAGACGAAGCTAAAATATATAAGAAAAATTATGATACTAAAAGACAGAGAAGAAGCTAAAAATTAAAAGACAATAATATAAAACGACGCAGCTAAAATATATAAGAAAAATGATGATACTAAAAGACAAAGAAGCTAAAAAAAATTAAAGACAATGATAATATATAAAATGACAATCCTGAATTAAAAGACTAAGATAAATTATTTAAAAGCCAAACAAAAAAGGTGAGTCTTGAGCAGGGGTGGGCAATTATTTTTTCCATGGGGCCACATAAGAAACATTAAATATTGTGGAGGGCCGGGCCAAAAGGCTGAACTCAATTCTGCATAATATTAATTGTATTTCTTTTTTAAAAAGCAGTAAATAGCACTGTTTTGACAAGCTGGCATTAAAGTTAAGCAATGAAACTAAATACCAAATAAACTGAAAAAATGAGGTTGCCTTACAAAAATGTATTCATTCAAATTTCTCAACACAATGGTAGACATAATATTAACATTTTTTACTATTTGTGACTCATATTAGTAAACATATTCTGTCACATTCACTTCAAAACACATTTTGAGTTCCATATACTGTTGGATAGTTGTGTAAAGGTTCTGAGCATTTTAAAGACATCACAATATTGTCTTTTTGCACCAAACATTAAGCAAGATACAACATATTGACTGTCACTGAACTGTGATTTTGAGAAAAAGTGTCCCAGTTCATTGTTATCTGGTGCCGTTTTTATATTTCTCTGCATGTTTCGTCTGGTAATGCCGACTCAAATTGTAGTCCTTCAACACGGCGATCTGCTCCCCGCAAACTAAACACACAGCTTTACCTCTAACTTCAGTAAATAAATACTTCGCTGTCCAATTTTTGTTGAAAATTCTACATTCGGCATCTACCTTTCTTTTTGTAGCCTGAGCGGACATTTTTGAGGACGAACGTTGTCTTGTTGTGATTCAATCGCGCGCATGTCTTGATAAACGCATTACGTCATTATGTGCGACGCACATTGTGCGGGAATAAAAAAAAAAAACAATTTCAGAATAAAAGCAGTGCAGCTTTCGCCCATGAATGAGGTGAAATTAAAAAGTATGTTTATTTTGAAATTTCCAATTAACCTTCCACTCGCGGTCAGAGTCAACCAAAGGTATGTGGCCCGGGCCATACAATGCCCAGGTCTGTCATACGGGCCAGTCAGTGCCACCCGGCGGGCCGGATGTGGCCCGCGGGCCGTGCAATGCCCAGGTCTGGTCTTGAGCCTCCTTTTAAAAATATCAACAGTCTCTGCGGACCTGATGTCCTCCGGCAGGCTATTCCATCGACGAGGACCAGAATGGCTGAATGCAGCCTCGCCATGTGTTCCAGTCCTCACCCGAGGAATAATTAACAGGCCGGTGCCAGAGGACCTCAGGGTCCGCGAGGATGGCCCAAGACCGTTAAGGCATTTAAAAACTAATTGAAGAACCTTAAAATCAATCCTGAAACACACGGGGAGCCAATGCAGCGATTTTAAAACTAAATCCAGTGCCCAATTTGGTATGTTTGCATCTCTATGTCCTATGTGGAGAATGTGCTTTGTCATATTTGTCCATGAAGTGCTGTCTGGCTTGTCATCAGTTTGTAATGTGCAGACTGAATATGTATGATGTGAATGTGAGTGTAGGTCATGAAAATACTATGTTCACACATTTATAAACTAAGTAATATAACTTTAGCATGTGAAAATAATATCATAAATCAGTAAAGACCATGACTACAATCAGTCATTCCTATGCGTAGTAGAATTAGAATTAGAATTAGAAATCCCTTTATTGTCATTGTACTCAAGTGTGCAACGAGATTAGAAGGCTCCCCTCTCCAGTGCAATACAACAATAAGACAGACAAATATATAAATTAGATTAATAAATAAGAGAGTGCAATGGAATTTAGTACAGAATAGGGTATATAAAAACACATCACGATGCTGTTCTGCAAGGTAAGGGTGTTCTCGTGTGTGTGTGAGAGTTCAGAATGGAGATGGCTCTCGGAAAGCAACTGTTTCTCAGTCTATTGGTCCTCGATTTGATGCATCTGTAGCGCCTGCCAGAGGGCAACAGGTCGAACAGGTGTGAGTTTGGGTGGGTATTGTCTTTGACGATGTTGAGAGCCCTTCTGAGGCACCGGGCGGTGTAGATGTCCGACAGTGAGGGGAGAGGGCAGCCAATAATCCTTTGCGCTGTTTTGACTGTCCTCTGGAGCCTCACTCTGTCGGCCTCAGTGCAGCCACTGTACCAGGTGGAGACACAGTACGTCAACAGGCTCTCAATGGACGAGTGGTAGAAGGCTAGCAGCAGCTTCCTGTCCAGGTTGAATTTCCTGAGGACTCTCAGGAAGTGCAGACGCTGGTGGACCTTCTTTACCACGGCTGTGGTGTTGTGAGTCCAAGAAAGGTCGTCGGAGATCTGTACTCCCAGGAACTTGAACGTGTGGACCCTCTCCACACACACGCCTTCGATGCAGAGGGGGGGCGGCACCGTCTTGTTCCTCCTGAAGTCGACGACAATCTCCTTTGTTTTTGCAGTGTTAAGGTGCAGTCTGTTGTCCTTGCACCAAGCTGTCAGTCTCTTTACCTCCTCTCTGTAGGCTGTCTCGTCACCTTCCGAGATCAGACCGACCACTGTCGCGTCGTCAGCAAACTTGACGATGGTGTTGTTGCCATGGGCCGGGCTGCAGTCGTAGGTGTAGAGGGCGTATAGGAGAGGGCTCAGCACGCATCCTTGAGGGGAACCGGTGCTCAGCATGCAGGTGGAGGACGTGTAGGGGCCGAGCAACACAGTCTGGGGTCTGTTGGTCAGAAAGTCCTTAATCCAGATGCGTGTGAGGGCAGGGAGGCCGAGAATGTCAAGTTTGGCGACGTGGATGTCTGGGATGATTGTGTTGAATGCCAAGCTGTAGTCCACAAAGAGCATCCTTGCATAGCTCTGCTGTTGTTCCAGGTGGCCCAGCACAACATGCAGAGCAGTGTTGATGGCGTCCTCAGTGGATCTGTTAGCCCAGTATGCAAACTGGTAGGGGTCCAGAGTGGGAGGAAGGCAGTCCCTGATGTGCTGGAGAACCAGCCTCTCGAAGCACTTCATGATGACTGGTGTGAGAGCAACAGGACGGTAGTCATTCAGGTGGACGGCTGGTGACTTTTTGGGGACAGGAATAATGATGGAAGTTTTCAAGCAGGAGGGGATGACTGCTTGAGCCAGGGAGCGGTTGAAGATCCTGCAGAATACATGTGACAGTTGGTGGGCACATGTTTTGAGGACCTTGCCTGGTATTCCGTCGGGTCCAGTAGCTTTCCTGGGGTTAACAGCCAGGAGCGCGCGCCTCACATCGTGTTCCTCTACGGTGAGTGGGGGGGAGTTGGAGCATGAAGTGCGGGGGTGTGACGGTTGGGGCGAGTCAAAGCGAGCAAAGAAGCAGTTAAGCTCCTCTGCCAGCGATGCACTCGGGTCTGCAGAGGTCGTGCTGCTGCCACGGAAGTTGGTGATGCTCCGTAGACCCTGCCACACCTCCCGTGGTCTGTTACTGGCAAGGTGGGCCTCCAGCCTCCCCTTGTAGGTTGCCTTGGCTAGCTTGATGCCTTTGCTCAGGTCAGCACGAGCCACCCTGTACTGGGCTTTGTCGCCTGACCTGAAGGCAGCGTCACGGGCCTTGAGGAGAGAGCGAACCCTGCTGGACATCCAGGGCTTCGCATTTGGGAAGGTCCGTATAGTCCTGTGTAGGGACACAGTTTCCATGCAGAACTTGATGTAGTCCACTACACAATGTGTGTAGACATCAAGGTCCTGATGATCAAAGAGGCCCCAGTTTGTGTCTTGAAAGCAGTCCTGTAATTCACTCATGGCGCCGTCACGCCAGGTTTTCACAGTCTTTGTGGTGGGCCTGAATCTGCGCCTGAGAGGGATGTATGCAGGTGCGAGCTGCAAGGACAGGTGGTCTGACTGGCCGAGGGGGGCGAGTGGGAGGGCCCTGTATGCGTGCTTGATGTTCGAGTACACATGGTCGAGAGTGTTGTCTCCCCTCGTTGGGCACTTGACATGCTGGTGAAACTCTGGGAGTACAGTCTTTAAATTGGCCTTATTAAAGTCTCCCGCTACTACGTGAACGCCATCAGGGTGGGCCCACTGATGTTTATTGATGACGCACGCGAGTAGCGAGAGCGCCGTGCTAGTGCTAGCGTCGGGAGGGATGTAAACAGCTGTGACAATCACGACCGTTAGCTCCCTCGGGAGAAAATAAGGCCGGCATTTAACGGACATGAACTCGATGTCGGGGGAAGAGTGCTTCTCGACGATCGTGCTATCGCCGCACCAGTTCTCATGCACGTAAACACAGAGCCACCCCGCCCCGTCTCTTACCGGTGTCCCTTGTCCGATCCGCGCGATGTAGCGAGCGCCCGGCCAGCTGGATGCTAGCATCGGGGACGTCTGCGTGCAGCCAGGATTCCGTGACGACGATCACACTGCTGTCTCGCACATAGCGGTTTCCCAGGATTTGTAATCCCAGGTCGTCGATTTTGTGGACCACGGATCTGGCGTTGGTGAGGTACAGACTCGGCAGTGGTTGCCTATGGGGCTGCCGTCGCAGCCGTTGCAAGACACCGGACCTGCAGCCCCGCTTCTGCTTCCTCTCTCTGCGTCGCCTGCGCCGCCTCCCGGTCCCGATGACAAGCCACGGTGAGCCGGGCAGCCTCGCCAGTTCGTCCGGAATTTTGCGATCATAGCATATTCAGTAAATATAAACCTGCTAAATTAAATAATTGACATTCTGTCCCATAAATGTTTAAAATGCCGGTAATTGCCATACAATCCTTCAAGGGTCGACGAGCGATGTTCGGGAGGAGGAGCAGTGGTGGTGGTGCGTTTCCCTCGGGCATGTGTCGGTAAATCCAGCGGAGTTCAGCGGCAGTGGATTGAAGTTGTCCTGACACAGGTTGATGACATGACAGGAACAGGCAGAAGTGCGAGAAGCAGACTGGCCTGCGGGTCCACATGGCAGACAGGTGCTAACTTTGATAGGTAAGCTAAACTTTAGCCACAGTAGACGCGTCAGCGACTATGCAATCGGTGGGTGGCATTCATGAGAATCGGGATCGCTCAACATACAGATAATAATAAATAAAATCACTGTAACTGGAGGGATTGTAAACTGCTAAAGCAGGTACAACAAGCGGATCCAAAAAATTTCTGAGAGTTACCGGTGAGCAGTGGCAGCCAAACGTGCCAGCGTCCACTCAACCGGGAGTTGATTCAATATTCACAATATTTTATTATTTTGTCGTACAGTTGTTTAAAAATGGCTCGCTATCGCCCCCTAGAAAAAAAAAAACAACAAAAAAAAACAGCCCCATATCTCTGTTTCACCAAACTGAAAATTTGATGAAGTGTGTACAAAGCCAAGACCTAATAAAAAGTCTCATGGAGCCGTATGCTAAATTGAACAGGAAGTCGGCCATTCTAAATTTATCAGAATCCGAAATCCTTTTATTGTCATTGTACAGTGTGCAACAAGATTAGGGAGCTCCCCTCTCCAGTGCAATACAACAATAATTTAATCAAATATATAAATTAGATAAATAAGAGAATAAATATTGTGATGGAAAATAGTATGAAATTGGAGAAATACAACACAATACGTCGCTGTTCAGCAAGGTAAGGGTGGTCGTGTGTGTGTGCATGTGTGTGAGAGTTCAGAATGGTGATGGCTCTCGGAAAGAAAATGTTTTTCAGTCTATTAGTCTTTGATTTGATGCACCTGTAGTGCCTGCCAACAAATTTACTTCAAACATTGACGAGGCTTTGAAAACAAAAGCTGCTCTAACTTTAACTACAAGCAAATTCCTCTTGAAGATTCCTCACGTTATTTCTCGGAAATATTTCACATTTCCAACGTGCCAGTACCCCAACGTTGTCCGGGTGGCGAGGGCTCTTTATAGCTGCTCGCAGCTCTAGTTTTTAATTAATTTTTTTAAATCAATGGTGATGACAGTGAAATATGTCTTGTCTGGTATCATGATAGCTGGAGGATATTTTGTCATGATATTTTAGTCAGGCCTGATAACAGTGATGTATGCTGATTTAAGGCTACTTTTATTTTGAAATGCCGTATCACATTTTGGTGGGACCGCATTTGATGGACAACTGGGGTTGTCTAGTGTCCCCCAAAATGGTTCTGATATCACGATAGCTCGAGGGTATTTTGAAATGATTATTTTAAAATCAGTGTTGATGACAATGAAATGTGCATATTTCAGGTGGGTTTTTTTTTTATTGTGAAATTACACATCAGATTTTGATGGGACCATTTTTGATGAACAGCTGGGGTCGTCTAGTGTCCAACAAAACTAGTCTGGTATTACGACAGCTCCAGCTCTTTTATTTTAAAATGCCTCCTTACATTTTGATGGGACTACTTTTGGTGGAAAGCTGTGTTGTCTTGTGTCCTCCAAACCTGGTTTGGTATTACCATAGCTAGAGGATATTTTTTAATGAAATTTTAAAGTCAGGCATGATGACAGTGAAATGTGCAGATTTCAGGCAACTTTTAGTTTGAAATTACAAATTAGATTTCGATGGGACCACTTTTTATGGACAGCTGGGGTAGTCTCGTGTCCCACAAAACTGGTCTGGTATCACGATAGCTCGAGCTATTTTTTTTTTAACTCAGTGGTGATGACCGTGAAATAAGCGAATTTCAGGCTACTTTTATTTTGAAGTGCCACATCACATTTTGATGTGACCACTTTTGGTGGACAGCTGGTGTGGTCTAGTATCCCCAATCCTGGTTTGGTATCACGATAGTTTGAGGATATTTTTTAAAGATTTTTCTTTTAAATCAGTGTTGATCACAGTGCATATTTCAGGTGATTTTTTTATTTTTAAATGCCACATCAAATTTTGAAGTGACCACTTTTTGTGGACAACTGGGGTGGTCTGGTGTCCCGCAGAACTTGTCTGGTATCACGATAGCTTGAGGATTTTGTAATGATTTTAATTTTTTTAATCATTGGTGACGACAGACAAATAAGCAAATTTTCACGCTTTTATTTTTAAATATCCCATCAGATTTTGATGGGACCACATTTGTTTTTACGGTTCCGTCACCACGCGAGTGGCTACCTGCTAAAGCAGCACGGCTCACTATTTGAGCCTTTTTCGCGTGTTTTTTCCTTTACCCAGTTTTATTTATTTTACCTCATCGCAGCAATGGACATCCAAATTGCGGTGGTTTTATTGCTGCTGGGGGCTGTTTTTTGCGTGATCGTGTCCGGAGATGTCACTGGGAGCTACGGATCAATCGTTTACACAAGAGATCAGCTGTTAGCACTTCGTGCTAACCCCGTGCCGACTCCCGGAGCGAGACCCGATATCCCCCACGAGTTGAGGAGGAAGAGACGGGGGATGTCGCGCGGGGGCGAAACGCCAGGCAAAGAGGAGGCGTGACCACCCCGTCCTCCTGTCCGTTTTTATGGGAAATGTTAGATACCTTCCCAAGAAAATGGACGCGGCACGAGAGGAACTTCCAATGAGCTAGCTTGCTGATGTTCACGGATTCATGGCTAACAGACCTAACGCCGGACACCGTCGTGGAATTTGACGGCTTCCAAATACTACTTGCGGACAGGACACTGGAAAGCAGTAAGAGGAAAGAGGAGGGCTGGCTGTGTTGGTTAATGATAGATAGTGTAACCCTAGGCACATCACAGCTAAGGAGCAACTTTCCAGTCGGGACAATGAGCTGCTAGCTGTTAGCATGCGTCCATACTTGACAAGCATCGCGAGTTAACAAGGACGTGCACGTAACAGGTGCGTGAGTAAACTGCTTAAAACTTTGATCGTCATTCAGCTGACCTACAAATTGAGACGCTACAGTCAGTTTGACGTTTTTGTTTGCTTGATTGTGGATTGACATGGAGGAACAAGACAGTGGAAAGCGGACATTAAAAATGACGGAGAAAAGCTGTAGAAGATCACAAGCCTAAACGGATGCAGGCACGCAGGTGCAAATTTGCTCAATTGACCTCCATGCAACGTCAAATTGAACAATTGATGGAGGATGATGCAAATGTTGACGCTGTAAAAAACTGAGCTTCGTGTTTGCTTTAGCGGCATGGAGCAAGAATTTGTGGACCTCAATTCCGGTGTGCAAAATTTAAAGACTGAAGAGGATTTTGCCGATGACCAAAATAACTGGTTTGATCCAAAAAATGTAATTAATGGAAATGTGAGCAATGGAAGAAGGACGTTTTGAAACGTGCAGAGGAAGGATGCAATAAACAAATATCACCTGATGATAGTAGATCTGCATCAACTAACTACACCCATAGAAGTAGAAGTAAAGAATCTAACAGACAGAAGCTCACTTCTGTCAACGTCTTCAATTAAATTAAAGGCTCAAATGGAACGAGCATGTTTAAAGGCAAAGGCTGCTGATTTACAACAAAGGTTGGCACTTGAGCAAGAAGAAGCTGCAATTAAGGCAAAGAAGCAAATGCATGCAATGCAAACGGCACTCCCTGAGTCTGATGCTAAATTGGATGTCTTGAGAAGATATGAAAATACCCAGGAGGATGGTATCCACATTCCTGATGAGTGTGTTACAATTTAAACAAGGAAAAACATTCAATTACCATCACAGCCTATCAGAGCAACAAGCAGTGTTGACCTGAAATGCTCCCACTTCGACTATTCCAATGGCTAGATTTCCACATCAGACAGAAAGTAGAGAACAACAGGGACATGTGCTTGATGGCCTTTGCCAAGCAATCTCACAGCAAGCCAGTGTCGCAGAATACTTAGCAAAGAGTCAAAAAGCATCGCTACTTCCCGAACTTTCCATTCCTACGTTTAAAGGCGACCCTCTGCATTATAAAACCTGTATAGGTGCCATTGAACATGGGATTGAAGGCCGTACAAGTGATAACCGTGATCATCTTCAATTTTAGCTGCAGTATACTAGTGAACAACCACATGAGTTGGTGAAGAGCTGCATCCATATGGAACCTCTGACAGGATATACCAAAGCAAAACAAATCTTGAAGGAGTTTTATGGTGATGACTTCATGATAGCAGAAGCATATTTAAAGGAAGCCATGGATTGGCCAACAATCAAGTCTGAAGATGGTGTTGCACTTCAGTCTTTCACATTATTCCTTATGGGCTGTTTGAACATAATGGCAGATGTTAATTACATGGAGGACTTGGACAACATGGCTAATATAAAGGCATTGGCAAACAAACTTCCATACAGACTTATAGAATCTTGGAGAAAATTTGCCTGCAATCTCCAAGAAAGAACAAATAGAAGAGTGAAGTTTAAGGATTTTGTTGACTTTGTTGACAAGCACGAAAGATTCTATAAAACAGAAAACAAAATCACAACACACAGAAACACCAAAATCAAAGAAAGTCTTCACAACAGTCATTGTGCCCGCCAAGATGGAAAACAACAAAACCACCACGCCAAAGGCAGAACCTGTTTCAGTGGATGCTATTGCCAAACCATGTGCTAATTGTAATGGAGAGCAACAGTCTCACAATTTGTAAGGAATTTAGGAGAAAGCATCACAAGGATAAGATTGACTTCTTGAGGAGCAAGGGTCTGTGTTTTGCATGTTTGATGCACGGTCGCATTAGCAGTTGCTGGAAACAAAAGCTTCAATGTCAAGAATGCTCTAGACTGCATCCTACAGCACTACACATTGTCCATAAACTTCTGCAAAGAAACAGCCTAAGACGATTGT
>NW_028283765.1:235000-271255 GCF_059441095.1 Idiotropiscis lumnitzeri | reverse complement strand
AATAAACAGTAACAACAATAACGATTGTTAATATTGTTATACTTTATAGCGTAACCTATTTATACTAATTTTCTGTATGCAATTTCAAGTGCAACTAATATAGTTGTGCATATAGATAGCCACCAAACTCCATACATTAGATAAAAATAAGAGCCACGATGTTAACCAATTAACAGTTCAAGAAAAAAGCAGACATCCAAGAACTTGCTTTGTTACTTTTGCGTGGCCAGAACTACAAACCCCAAAGCAGAGCAAACCCAAAACATCAGAGAAAGTACAATACTTTTGTCAAGGAGTGGTGCTGCTGCTTTGCGATCGCTGCCACCATAGTGAACGCGCTACCACATTCGTGCACACGCACACATGCCACACACCTGTTTTCCACGTCCTGTCAGTCCACTCCGTCGGTCCACATTTATTTCGTTGGTCAGCCATCACGGTTGGGTGCGCACTAGATCGCTGTTAAACCATCTTCTACGCCACAGTCCTCGTGTTCAACAAACATTTCTCCCGAACTCGCCTACCATGCACAACTCTCCACTTTCAAACCGAGCGCCGCTGTTACTTCCGGGTTTTTAGCGCCAAGCACTTGACGCTAGCGTGTGACGTCATGGCGAAATACTAGGTTTTAAAATAAAAATTTTCTTTTTTTTGTACAGTCTAAGTGCATGGGGTTATGATAGATCGAATGAGTATACCTTTATGTACTCACTAACATTTATGTTGATCATAAAATGTTGTTTTGATGAAGAAAACTGTTATTTTTTAGAATCAATTGGCTTAGGGCACTTGGGCAAACTACGGCCCGGGGGCCACTTGTGGCCCGTTAAACGTTTCAATCCAGCCCCCCAAACTTGAAAAAAATTAAATGAATAAGCCTTGTTAATGGTTTATTTTCTAAATACTGTGGTTTTTCAAAGACATATATATTGTTGTAATGCTTTTGTTCACTTTCGTTTAAAATTAAATGTATTTTAGGACTCATTGTGCCCCCCCCCCCCCTCCCAATCAAAAAGTTTGCCCATCCCTGGCATAGTGGATGGGCCGAGGAGTTTAAAAGGCACACATCATGCATTTTTCAGTCAGTTTTAGCCAGGGCTTGGTATGGGGAAGACCAGCTGGTTTACATGTAATCATTAAATTTTCCCAAGTTTTATTTAAGTTAATTGGACAAAACAAAAAAACGCAATATTCTTCTGCCAGAGAGTATGTAATATTCTTCTGCCATTTTATTGTAGAGGGCCATTTTGAGCCCCTAACAATATTATTCAACCAAGAGATCATGAGTCGTCGCCCACTTACTTTCTGAAGTCAGCTGGGATGTCACGGCTGTGACCCTCGTGAGGATAAAGTGGTTCAGATGGAAAAGTAGGACTAAGGGCTTTTTCTCAGGTTTCCATGCGCAAATCCATGTATATTAGGTTAATTGGAGACTCTAAATTCTCTACTCATCAAATGACATTCGTGACCCTGATGGATAGATAAAATAGATTATTAATCTGCCATGGGAAGTCCAAGGTGTCTGGTAGAAAGAAATGCATTCATACACTCATTACACAGTCAACCAAGCAAAGACACAAAGCCTAGGGCAGGGGCGGGCAAACTTTTTGATTGGAGGACCACAATGGGTTCTAAAATATGACAGAGGGGCCGGACCAGGAGCAGATGGATGGAGTGTTTTGGAAACCTCACCTCATCTGAGAAAAAAAATACATTTAATTTTATATGAAAGTGAATAAAAGCATTCCAACAATAATATTTGTCTTTGAAAACCACAGTGTTTAGAAAATAAAACATTAACAAGGTTTATTCATTAAATTTTTTTCAAGTTCGGCGGCCCGGATTAAAACTTTTAACGGGCCGCATGTGGCCCCCGGGCCGTAGTTTGCCCTCGCCTGGCCTAGGGCATAAACACATACATGTAATATCCAATCCGCTTATTCTCACAAGGATAGCGTGCTGGAGCCTACCCAGCTGTCAACGGGCAGTAGGCGGGGCACACCCTGAAGTGGTTGCCAGCCAATCGCAGGGCACGCAAAGACGAACAACCATCTGCGCTCAAACTCACTCACAAATGCAACCTCCACACAGGAAAGCTGGGTCCCGGGATCGAACCCTGCACCTTGGGACTGCGAGCCGGATGTCCTAACCAGTCTTAACTCATTAAATACCAGCCATTTTCACTGGAGCAACCCACTCAATCCCAGAGTTTTCCTGGGTTTTGACTAATATTGCAAGGCCCACAGAATATTGTATTCTAATGCTATATAGACATGGAGCACACCCGAAGAAAGATGAGACTCTCTTCTTTCAACAGAAAAAAAATGTTTGTTCCTATCTTTTTCCATTCTTGAACAATCGGCATTTGAAAATAGCTAAATTTCATGAAAACTCCAATCCCTGGGGAAAAAACTGAGAAAATGAGCTTTTTGTAAACTGATGCATTTTGACCATAATTTGAACTTTGACACTATTATTTATGGCTTTTATGACACCTCTAACATCTAAATAATGCATGCCTTCTATAAAATAACAAAAAAAAGCACAAAAAATATGTTTTTGATAAAATAAATTTATTTGCACATAACACTAAACGACTGAACTGTTGAACTATGTACAAAAATGAAATACATCAGTGTCATACATACTTTTTTTTTGTGTGATATAAAATAAAACAGTTGCCTTGATGCAAGGGCACACAACATAGTTCACACCACATTCTTGTTTCACTCCGTTTGCCTTTGCGCAAACAGACCCGACACTTTCGTTGTGGTCTGGCTTTGCTGGTCCGTGGAAAATAGGCGAGCTTGTGTTTGTCCACTGGGGTTTGTGTGAAAATAATTGTCTGGGAAGTGATTGCTGGCATCCGCGATGTGCTGCAGAAGCTCATCCGTGAGAAACAGCTGCAGGAAATCAGCTGGCTCCTCAGACTCCAAATGGGCAGCGGCATTCAGTGGTCCAGGGGTTGCTGTAAAGTCGATTTTCCTCGGTTGCCATCCAGTGTGACGCCATCCGGAACCACTGCTTCCTGATGCACAACCTGTAAATTACAGAAATATAAACAATTGGAAATATATATTTATTGCTGCATTTTATTGCTGGCGTGTGAAGTTTCATATTATAATTTACCTTTCTTTACACCAACAAGACGAGGAGGAACTTTCTTGCCGCGGGATGCACAATCTGTGAATTTTAGAAAGTATGCATGATTACCACACCATTCAGTATTGTTGTTTCCTCGTCGGGGAGGAGATACGCTCGCGTCTAACTGCACATTTATGCGACATTTTCTGCCCGCAAGATGCATGATATGTACAATAAAAGCATGAGGGGTAAAACCACATGTTCAATGGTAACTTGCGAGCGCTTACCTCCTCGTTCGGGGGGATCTGGTGAGGACTCTCAGCTGCTTTGGCTATTGTCCGAAGGCAGGCGATGCAGGCCGCAAGGCACGCGCACCCTCTTTAGACGCCTGTTTGTTGTGACGATGACGAAGCGTCATCCTCTCAACCAAAGCGTCTCCATCGCCTTGATGCTTTTAGGAAGCTTTTTTTTACAAAAACGCATTCCTCGATCGTCATTTGCTTGGAGGATTTCATTGCTAACGCTACTAATGCGACTGCTGCTAGTGCTGCCGATGCTGCTGCTACCCACGCTGCTCTCCACACTTATAAGTCTACCCCAGGATCCCGCCCCCCATTTGTACCTCTGGCGCAGATTCAAGGCGGATCTTTTGCACCTCTGCCCCCTGCTGGGTGATTTTTACATGATTCACAATGCGGACAAGGCTGATTCTCAGTCAGAGGTTGCATCAGACCCTTATGTACACTATGACGTAAAAAAGACAGGAAACGTACTTATACGTCTTTGGTAGAGGGCGCCATTGCATTAAAAGACGTCTTTGTACGTCTAAGGGAGTAAATGAGTTGAACAAAGTACAGGGTCCTTCACCTGACTACAGATGATCTTCTGGGGACTTTATTTGGTTTTAATCACTTTTGGGGTCTGTATCTATGCACACTCCCTGGTTTTGCTACCTTCCCGGGTACCACATACACACTGCTTAGTTTCTCTGCCTTCGTGGGTACCACATACATATTGCTTGGTTTCTCTGCCTTCCTGGGTACGACATACACACTGCCTGGTTTTGCTACCTTCCTGGGTACCAGTCACACAAACGTCAGACGACTCAGCACATACCGACTGTCTCAGCACTACACACTTTCACTCCAAGGCAGTGCTGTGAACCAACTTACTGACAAGAGGTAGTATTTAGAATTTTAAAAAGTGCTTGAAAGGTTTTGTTCATGTAAAACCAACAGATTATGACATTATTATTATTATTTAAATCAGTATTAAACAGCATCAGCATAGGTTAAAGATATTATACAGACTATATACGATAAAAAAATACTAAACCACCCTTGCTTTTCCGTCATTTCTTGTATAAGTTAACACACAGATGTATAACATTTGTTTATACAAATATAACGATTAAAAAGTAGCTGATTAGAGTTTTAATTTTGTATTCATTAATCTGTAATAAAAATGGACATATTTTGGTTAATAAAATTAACAAGAAATAAAAGTAAAGGGTGTTCTAATACTTTTTTCAAGATTGTCCTAACATACATTTAATGTTTACAGTATATGTCTTCGGAAGAAGCGCAGCATTAGATTTTTTTTTTTGTTCTCTCTGTTTGACTTCTGAATTTGAATTTCTGTCACAGATGTGCTTGAATTCTATTTTGGATGATTTGTGTTAAACTGCACAAATATTTGAAGAGCCATAGAATTCAAGAATCACACCAGTGCTGCTACTCCTCCGAACGGGTGAACGCCCTTGATTAACAACCTGCGTTGAGGTGGCTTTTGAGATTCGTGGTGTGGGAGAAAAATCTCTGAAGGCATTCTTAGACTTCAAGAGAGGGTCCACAATTTTCAAAGATTCACTTCCGTCTGAATCAGAGGCCTCACTTGTATCCGGAATATATTCATCTCCACTGTCATCTGAGTTGGAGTAATAATGCTTATCCATTCCAAAGTCAGCCTGTTTTTTTAATCTAAAAAACAACAACAACGAAATATAAAGGATAGAAGGCAGGAGACCAATAAAATATATGCAATTTGCTTGTAAGATTCCCTGAAATCTATATGGGTTGTTTACCTGTATACTTTTGGTCCTCCTGAGCCTTGGGATAGTAATATGGTCTGGGTCTGAGGCGCAAAGTTCAGGGGCAGGATTTGACAATGATTCGTCAGAATCTGTGTCGTTATTCCAAGGAAGATTCAGCCCATATTTTTTGTCCAAGGGAGGAGACTGGGTTGCATCAGAGTCCAAGAGAAAATTGAGAACCCATTAAATACTTAATCCCCAGAGGAATCTGCACAGAAAAAGGTCTTAATTCTATTTGAAAAAAAAAAAAAAACTAAAATATTGATGAATGATATGACAAAATAATGTAATAACAAAATTAATTGACCGTAACAAAAAGCTCCCGGGAGGAAAACTACATTAAATGTTTTTTTAACAGGGCAGTGAAAATATTGGAAAATAAAAACGATAATAAATAAAATAATATAAAAAAAGAATTCAATGTGTATCGATGGACCCATATGAAATACTTATATCGCTATGTACTTATCAGCCATATCGCCCAGCCCAATATGTAACTGCAACTTCAAAACCTCGGGCCATAACAGGATTGTAACATGGGATGCATATCTTCATTCCTAAATTTGTAGATCCCGAGGAGGCTGCTCAATGGTCCTGGTAATCTAAACCTCAACCAATTCGGTCACAGCCAATGTTCTCCATCCTTGTTAAGAAGTTTTGAAATGATTTAATAGATATACTATTGCAAACTATACCAGAATTTTAGACATTTTAAACTTTTGATCACAATTTTACCTATTTTCTAAAAATCTGAAGAATCCACATGCCAAATCACCTGCTGTAGACACATAGGTTCTGTTCTGACAGATAATTCAGTTACAGGTTGTGTACTTAAAGCCAATAAGAGGGCAATGCAGCAGTCGACAACCTGACGAAAGCTTAAGTCTCCCAATGAGAGAACTGTAGTGGCTGGTAGGTTCTTAGATTGTAACATAGTAAAGACATATACTAGGCATAACTGTATATCATATGATGATGAGGGAAAATATTATTAGCTACGATTTATGTCCAGATATATTAGAAAACTTGTCCAACCAGCACAGGTCTATCTAACTGTAATTTTAACATCTCAAGACACGACAGGATGACCACATGATACGCATACCTCCTTTTCAGAGTCTGTCAAAACTTGAGAAGGCTGCTTCGATGTTCTGGTGGCATCAACCTCAGCCGATTCAGTCATTGTCGGTTGTCCTCCATCCTAATGAACAAGTTGAATATTAATTTAATGAATTAAAAAAAGAAAATGGATCAGAATTTTACACATTTTAGGCTTTGGCCACCCAAAACAAAAACTAACAAGTTCACGAATGAAACAAAACCAATTACTTTAGCGCATGACAATTAATCTTCAGTAGAGATATGTTGTGACTGATATTTCAGTCACAGGTTGTCTTTTGAACGCCACCAGGGGCGCAATGGAGCACAGGACAGCCAAAAGTCTTCTTGTCGGACACCTGTAGTGGCTGGTAGGTTCTAAGATTATAACATAGTAAAGGCACATACAACTCCTAACTGTATTTCATATGATAATGAAGGAAAAGATGATTAGCTATGATTTATGTCAACAATAAAAATGGCTCTACGGGGTCCCCACAAACACAAACCTGACAGTTGGGTGTCAGATGGCCAACATACCTGACACACAATTCAACTCAACTGGACCCCACAACACAAGAAAAAGCTGAGTGAGCCTCAAACCAGACATACACATTCACTGACAAATATCCTGTGACACCAGATATATTAGAAGTCTTGTCTAATCAGCACACGTCTATCTAACTGCAATTTTAACATCTCGAGACACGACAGGATGAGTACACGATACGCATACCTCCATTTCTGAGTCTGTAAAGCCTGGAGGAGGCTGCTTCGATGTTTTAGTAGCATCATAAATTTATTGAATTAATTATATTTGAGGTTGGATTAGATTTTTACACATTTTAAGCCTTAGCCACCCAAAACAAAACATAAGCTCATGAATGAAATAAAACTAATTAATTTCGCCCATGCCAATTAATCTTCTGTAGACGCGTGTTGTGACCAGTGTTGTTTTTGGCAGGCATTTTAGATTTTGTCCAAGTCATTTGGACAAAGTGCTGATTTGTTTACATCACATTTAGTCATCCCAATTCGTTATAGTTTTAGTCCAGTTTTAGTCAACGAAAACTAAAAAAAGGGTTTTAGTCCAGTTTTAATCGACGGAAACGCAAAAAAAGTTTTACCCTAGTTTTCGTCAATTTATTCACAAAGGTTTTAGTCCAAGCGGCACGGTGGCCCAACTGGTTAGCAGGATGGCCTCACAATATTGAGGTCGTAGGTACGATTCTGGCTCCGGCCTTCCTGCATGGGTTTCCTCTGGGTAATTCGGTTTCCTCCCATATTCTTAAAACATGCATGGCAAGTTGCTTGGACACTCTAATTGCCCCTAGGCATGAGTGTGAGCGTGGATGGTTGTTCGTCTATGTATGCCCTGCGATTGGCTGGACACCAATTCAAGGGTGTACCTCGCCTACTGCCGAAGACAGCTGGGATCGGCTCCAACACCCCCCGCGACCCTAGTGAGGAGAAGCGGTACAGATAACGGATGGATGGATGGATGGGTTTAAGTCCATTTGAGTTAAAACAAGGCATTCAAGGTTTCCACCCAATAACAAAGACTTTTGGATGGACTACAAAGGATTCTTCATTACAAACAGAAAAAAGTGGCAACAGTGGAATCAATGCTCACTGCTCCAAAATAAGCAGAGAAGCAAAACATTTTGTTGGGCAACTGTTGTGGCTTTATTTCACTAAAAGCAACATAAAATAATTTATGAACCACATGCTAACAATTTTGTCTCGTCAACGAAAAAAATTCATGTACATCACGTCATGTTTTCGTCATAAAAGAACCTCGTTTAGCTTGTCATCGTCATTAAAAAAGGGGCGTTAACGAAGTATTTTCGTCATAGTCATCAGTGACGAAAACAACACTGGTTGTGACTGATATTTCAGTCCCAGGTTGTCTCCTGAACACCACCAATTGGGCAAGGGGGCGCAGGAAAGCCTGGGGTCTTCTATTTTTACAGTATAGAAAGGCTAAATATCAAATTGAAACAGTGTTTTATATCATGAATATACAGGGTTGGTGCTGGTTCTGGTAGGGAAACCACAACATAAAGATGTCCTTAATTAGTCCCACAATGGGGATATTTGCTATATGGCATATGATGGCCTAACAGGGCCACCGCCCAGAAAAGAGTAACGCAGAACTTTGTAATACTGTCACTCCCTGACCAGTTCGTTGTTCCTGAAGAGCCAAACTTTGACTCAGACCCACAAATTTGAATTACAGATAGTGGACAATGGAGAACTCCCCCAGTCAGTCAGCATGTTCAACTTCCATAGAAACCTCAACATACATTTATTAGATTGCCAAACTAATTGGAAACTACATCACCAGAACACCACAAGTGGGCTCTGTTATTGTACTTAAAGATGCATCTTACAAACCTGTGTTCTCCAAGGCCAGCTGGTCCATAGTCTTAAGTTATTTCTTCGCCAACATCAATGTCTCGGAGCGCAAACAGACAGAGGTGTGGTCTGTCCTCTGTTGTCTTCTTCTTCATTTTACAGTTGGGGTGCATGTGGTCATCATTAACCAGTCTTCCCAGACTGCCATCTTCTTGAGCGGCATCAACACTTAAAATAGATTTAAAAAAAAAAAAAACAATTATTCAATCAATGTCAGAAATTAATCTTTGAGACAATCTTGTGTACACAAAACATAAAAATAGGAAATCCACAATTTTTAAATCTTCTAAATCAAATCATACAAGAAATTTCTATTGGAATCAGACCCTATTAACAGCTTGTCTTTGAGACTTCATGGTCTATATTTTCATTTGTACAGATTCAACGCATGAATAAAAGTAATTACCGTATTTTCGCAGTCATAAGCAAACAAAGCGCCCTGTCAGTCGATGCGTCCATTAAATGGACAAAGTACCACTCACGTCCATCAGCCCTTGTCATCAACGAGCTGTTGGAAGTGCATGTTAGCACACCCTGCTGGGCAAAGAGTGAGTTGTCCATGCTTACAATCGACCGTGACAAATACACCATCTGACTATAATGTTTGGGTGATGGTGTTGGAAAAAGCTGGACAAAGGGCAGCTGTCCACAATGTTTTAGTCTGTCTTATCATTTATGTTATTGCAAGCAAGAAACGTCCCAGGTTTAGACAACAGACAAAAAGTCCAAAGCATAACAGCACATCTCTTTAAACAGCCATGCAAATCTCTCTAAACAGCTATGGGATTGTGGGTCTCTGCTCCCAGAATGCATTGCTTGAATTAGCTAAGGCTGAGTGGCTTTTGTATTATTTTCATTTTTTTGGGGTATATTGATGGCATGAGAGATACATGTTTGTGTTAATCTTATTTCTATGTTTCATTGTTTGCTTGTATGATGAGTTTTTTATTTTTTTTTGAAACCGTGACTCTAAGGAGTGTGGTGAGCAGCCAAGTCCCTCCCCTGACGTTGCTTTGTAGGCTATTGCCAATGCACCTAATATTGGCCTGAGCCATTGTCAGCTATTGTCAATAGAGACTTGGCGTCTGCTGCAACAATGGGGTGATTGCTCATGTTATTGGGGCATAGTAGGCTGCTATCGGCTGTGTCAGTGTGGGCAGCTCTGCCAAGTTCATGCTATGCTAACAGCAGCTGTGCTATCGTCTTGTCAGGCGGTGCGTCCAGTATATGTTACAAAGACAGAAATAGCGGCCTCAACAGGTGTTGCGCCCTTTGACACGGCGCGTCTTTTGGGTGCGAAAATACGGTATACATTTTTGCTTAGAGAATGATTTTTCCCCAAACACTTATGGGATGAGTATGTGTTTATTTTTTTAAATAAAAACAAAAATAAGATAACATCTCAATCTTTGCCTCACCTCCAAGTTTTTTCTTGCCGGCGGAAGTCAAACAAAAAGACAGTGCCTCTTCCATCCATCTTCCTGCGTTGAGATTTATCAGAATCTATCAATTTTCCTCTGTACTCCATAATAAAGAATAAAGTCGTCTTTCCTGAAAGGGGCCTTGGTAAATACTCCTCGACCTAGTTAACAGGGAAATCAAGATAGCTTCGTCATATTTTTAAGCACACAAATAAGGAGTCATCATATTCATTTGGGCCACTATACTAATGTAGGGTGGTTTGAAACATTGCTTCTTGTGAGGGATAGAGCAGAGCCCTTCTTTATGATTTTAAAGGAACAGACCAGCCAAAATTCATTTTCCAGCATTGCATTAGCCAGTATGTATTAGGACTGAAAGTACAAATGTCAATGGCACCTGGTTACGTAAAAAAAAAACTTTAAGATTATTTAGTTTCATAACAATGACATACACTGTATACACAGTCATATTGGATCGCGTCACGTGATCTCTGTGACGTATAACGTGCTTTACACTAGACTATCAATATCGGACTTGTTCACTGGTCTATTGTGGTATAAAAATGCCGGAGGGCGTCATCAAGTACAGCCTTAATTTAGATAGAACTCCTACCATCAGGTTTCACGCTCACTGAAATAACTTGAAACTGACAAAAGAAAAGGTCAAGACACTCTTAATGTAAAATAACCACTTAAAAAACGATGTCAGCTTGGTTATCAGAAAACAATAATATATCTTAGCAAAAGCGTTAACATCATACCTTTAAATGAGTTTATATACTTCGCTTCTAACTCTGCAGTCTTGTCCAGACCCTTGACTGCATGTTCAATAGTATCCTGCTTTGGGGACTTCCTGCATCTCAGGGAAGGCATTGTTTATTCTATAAAGAAAAAAGACAGTTTTGTGTTGAGAATTATTAATACTATAGGCTAAATGGAGTTTTAACAATATCAGTGTAAGAAAAATAAATTATAAATTAAAAAAATATCAATCCCTCCATCCCAATTAATGATTTCAACCATAATAGTTTATATTGAAGTTTAAACAACAGACAGACAGATTTATGCAGTGTGACTACAAAAATCTTACCAAAATTGCATTCACAGTAACCTTTGCTTTAAGAATCATGTAATTAACCAGTGAACATCGTGTCTTACACAAAAATTAATGACAGAAATTATCATGGTACTTGCATTCTGTTGTTCTATAACAAAAGTGCAAGCTGTTAGCTCCGCAAAGCTAACGCAACAAGCTAGCGTCCCTCGTGCTCACATTCAATGCAAACCTGACCA
This sequence comes from Idiotropiscis lumnitzeri, assembly GCF_059441095.1. Taxonomy (NCBI): domain Eukaryota; kingdom Metazoa; phylum Chordata; class Actinopteri; order Syngnathiformes; family Syngnathidae; genus Idiotropiscis; species Idiotropiscis lumnitzeri. The sequence continues at coordinate 259,849 of NW_028283765.1, read as the reverse complement.
CCGGATGAAAATACGCGTCGGTTTAGTTCTTTAAATGAGTAAAAGCACCATGACGTTTTATAATTATTCAATGCTTAACTGGAGCTCGTCAATTATGTCGATGTAGGAGCACATGTTTGCTAGGCCAGTGTTGTAGGCCCACATCCATGGTGCTACTTTGTATAGTGTTTTCCACACAACTATCTCTAACCATGAACAAATGCACTCGAGGCATGTTTTGAATAAAAACAAACGAAAAACACTTACCTCTCCGTTTCAACAGCAGTTCGAACTTCGAAGTGGTGATATTCTCCAGCGTTAAGCACCTGCTCGAACTGCGAATAGGTCAAATTCAACAGCGTCTTTTTTCTGTCTTAATAAGGACGCGATGAGAGGAGGAGCGCTTGCCTTTTCGTCAGCACGCCCCGCGCGGGTGGTGCTGCTTTATCACTCTCTATCTGTGCCCGCCCGCCGGCATGTCGATAGAAAAATAATATTCCTTCAAACATTACTTTCATCTTCTTAACGTTTTGTAGTGAATTTAACAGGTTCACCACTTTTTTCAAATACACCAATGGAAAACAGGTCTTAATTGAGGAAACATACAAAGAGCGTCTCACAAACACCTTATGATGAGCAATGTAATTTGATCACGTTTTTTGTCACTGCCTGGACGTCGGTTCACTGGCCTGGTGGCAGTGGCTTGTAGACACTGTCACTGAGTGGGAACGGATCTCAAGGTGGGTCAAACTAACCCAAGCAGTGGATCGGTCCGTTTTTTAAATTTATTAATTTTTTTATTTTATGTATTTATTTATTATTTAATACAAGGGCTTCGGCTCACTACCAGTGGGCGGGACCAAAGAATTTGGGTTTCCTTTGAGCTAGGAGGCAGTCAAAGGCAGTCCAATCCCCGGCAACATAAAGCGCCTAGCTCTGGGGACATGGAATGTCATTTCTCTGGTAGGGAATGAACCCGAGCTGGTGTGTGACTAGACCAGTGGTTCTCAATTATTTCCTGTCATGCCCCCCCTACCAAGAAGAAAACAATTCGCACCCCCCCCCACCACAATTTTTTTTTACATTTCGTACTAATGTACATGTTCTTTGCATATTAATGTTAGATTGTCAATAAAATATCTTACCTTAACAAAGCTAAATTGATAAAAAAAAATATCATTTTGAGAACGACTATTGTGAGGATCTCGAAACTCAGTACTCTGTGGTGCTAATATTGATGAGATGATAAATATGTTGAAGCCACAGAACAAAAAGATTAGATATTGTTTGGAAATTAATGACGTACATAACAAAGGAATATCAGCCTTGATTGGAGTACATTACTGCATTTAAATTTTTAATAAAAATGAAACAATTATTGATGTTATGACCACTATGAAGAATTTAAAAAAACAATATATAGGGATAATTATAGTTTTCATTTTGTTATGTTTAGTCTGTTCATGTTGCATTATTTTTATGACAAAGATGATGGTTAATCGTAGGTTTGTTGCCCAAATGTACCGTTACAACCTGATTAATGTTGAGAATGACGAACTCAAACTGGACACTAAAACGTAAAAACACATGGACTTCTTGCCCCTGTCCACACACGTGCACACACACACACACCATACACGAAGATCCGGGAGGTAAGGACGGCTGTCCTCTCCTACAACGAGGCAAGGGCCTCCACCAAGTCACCCCAGGGACAAGTTTTATTCCCTGATGGTCATCAAATTATGAGGATCTCATTCTACGCCGGAAGGGAGGAGGGGAATTTTTCCCTAATGTGAGGTTTTCGCTCCTCCACTGATGATCACACTGTTGTATGATTTCATTATGATGATCTGTCTTAAAGCCGTAAGGACATGATTTTTAAATCCACAACAGGGGGGAAATGTAAGATGGGCTGAGGATAGGTAATCAGTTTGTGTATTCATAATCATGTTTTTATACACTCATTAATGTTTAACACACACAGAGACACTTACTTGTTATTTTAACACACACACACACAGACACCGTATCCTGAAGATGTGTTTAGTTAAACTGACCTTGGGTTATGATTTTCTGCCTGCTGGAGTCCCTGGTGATTAGTTATTGATGCTTTAGTTAAACTGACCTTTATACCGTGAGTTATTGATGTTTTCTGTCTCTTGGTGATTAGTTGTTGATGCTTTTCTGTCTTCTGGTGATTAGTTATTGATGAGTTAGTTTCAATAAAAAGGCAGAACGGAGGGTGAGAGTCAGAGGGTGTGCGGGATTGAACTGGCAAGACGGCTGTTTCGCCTCCTGGCTCCCTCTCCCATTCTGAATGGCACAAAACGAAAACTTTAGTAAGTTATTTCAGTCTAAAAAAAGGCGTCAGGGCATTTTTAAACCGGACAGTAAGTCGTCACTGTCTTGGTTCCTTTTTGTGCCTTGACCCATCCCGGAATTATTGAAAGGATGCAGTCCTATTTACAGGCCCCAGTGACACCCCAGGTTTCTGTTGTTTGTACGAGGGCGCTTAATAGGTACTGCTATTCACAATCGTCTTAGGCTGTTTCTTTGCAGAAGTTTATGGACAATGTGTAGTGCTGTAGGATGCAGTCTAGAGCATTCTTGACATTGAAGCTTTTGTTTCCAGCAACTGCTAATGCGACCGTGCATCAAACATGCAAAACACAGACCCTTGCTCCTCAAGAAGTCAATCTTATCCTTGTGATGCTTTCTCCTAAATTCCTTACAAATTGTGAGACTGTTGCTCTCCATTACAATTAGCACATGGTTTGGCAATAGCATCCACTGAAACAGGTTCTGCCTTTGGCGTGGTGGTTTTGTTGTTTTCCATCTTGGCGGGCACAATGACTGTTGTGAAGACTTTCTTTGATTTTGGTGTTTCTGTGTGTTGTGATTTTGTTTTCTGTTTTATAGAATCTTTCGTGCTTGTCAACAAAGTCAACAAAATCCTTAAACTTCACTCTTCTATTTGTTCTTTCTTGGAGATTGCAGGCAAATTTTCTCCAAGATTCTATAAGTCTGTATGGAAGTTTGTTTGCCAATGCCTTTATATTAGCCATGTTGTCCAAGTCCTCCATGTAATTAACATCTGCCATTATGTTCAAACAGCCCATAAGGAATAATGTGAAAGACTGAAGTGCAACACCATCTTCAGACTTGATTGTTGGCCAATCCATGGCTTCCTTTAAATATGCTTCTGCTATCATGAAGTCATCACCATAAAACTCCTTCAAGATTTGTTTTGCTTTGGTATATCCTGTCAGAGGTTCCATATGGATGCAGCTCTTCACCAACTCATGTGGTTGTTCACTAGTATACTGCAGCTAAAATTGAAGATGATCACGGTTATCACTTGTACGGCCTTCAATCCCATGTTCAATGGCACCTATACAGGTTTTATAATGCAGAGGGTCGCCTTTAAACGTAGGAATGGAAAGTTCGGGAAGTAGCGATGCTTTTTGACTCTTTGCTAAGTATTCTGCGACACTGGCTTGCTGTGAGATTGCTTGGCAAAGGCCATCAAGCACATGTCCCTGTTGTTCTCTACTTTCTGTCTGATGTGGAAATCTAGCCATTGGAATAGTCGAAGTGGGAGCATTTCAGGTCAACACTGCTTGTTGCTCTGATAGGCTGTGATGGTAATTGAATGTTTTTCCTTGTTTAAATTGTAACACACTCATCAGGAATGTGGATACCATCCTCCTGGGTATTTTCATATCTTCTCAAGACATCCAATTTAGCATCAGACTCAGGGAGTGCCGTTTGCATTGCATGCATTTGCTTCTTTGCCTTAATTGCAGCTTCTTCTTGCTCAAGTGCCAACCTTTGTTGTAAATCAGCAGCCTTTGCCTTTAAACATGCTCGTTCCATTTGAGCCTTTAATTTAATTGAAGACGTTGACAGAAGTGAGCTTCTGTCTGTTAGATTCTTTACTTCTACTTCTATGGGTGTAGTTAGTTGATGCAGATCTACTATCATCAGGTGATATTTGTTTATTGCATCCTTCCTCTGCACGTTTCAAAACGTCCTTCTTCCATTGCTCACATTTCCATTAATTACATTTTTTGGATCAAACCAGTTATTTTGGTCATCGGCAAAATCCTCTTCAGTCTTTAAATTTTGCACACCGGAATTGAGGTCCACAAATTCTTGCTCCATGCCGCTAAAGCAAACACGAAGCTCAGTTTTTTACAGCGTCAACATTTGCATCATCCTCCATCAATTGTTCAATTTGACGTTGCATGGAGGTCAATTGAGCAAATTTGCACCTGCGTGCCTGCATCCGTTTAGGCTTGTGATCTTCTACAGCTTTTCTCCGTCATTTTTAATGTCCGCTTTCCACTGTCTTGTTCCTCCATGTCAATCCACAATCAAGCAAACAAAAACGTCAAACTGACTGTAGCGTCTCAATTTGTAGGTCAGCTGAATGACGATCAAAGTTTTAAGCAGTTTACTCACGCACCTGTTACGTGCACGTCCTTGTTAACTCGCGATGCTTGTCAAGTATGGACGCATGCTAACAGCTAGCAGCTCATTGTCCCGACTGGAAAGTTGCTCCTTAGCTGTGATGTGCCTAGGGTTACACTATCTATCATTAACAAACACAGCCAGCCCTCCTCTTTCCTCTTACCGCTTTCCAGTGTCCTGTCCGCAAGTAGTATTTGGAAGCCGTCAAATTCCACGACGGTGTCCGGCGTTAGGTCTGTTAGCCATGAATCCGTGAACATCAGCAAGCTAGCTCATTGGAAGTTCCTCTCGTGCCGCGTCCATTTTCTTGGGAAGGTATCTAACATTTCCCATAAAAACGGACAGGAGGACGGGGTGGTCACGCCTCCTCTTTGCCTGGCGTTTCGCCCCCGCGCGACATCCCCCGTCTCTTCCTCCTCAACTCGTGGGGGATATCGGGTCTCGCTCCGGGAGTCGGCACGGGGTTAGCACGAAGTGCTAACAGCTGATCTCTTGTGTAAACGATTGATCCGTAGCTCCCAGTGACATCTCCGGACACGATCACGCAAAAAACAGCCCCCAGCAGCAATAAAACCACCGCAATTTGGATGTCCATTGCTGCGATGAGGTAAAATAAATAAAACTGGGTAAAGGAAAAAACACGCGAAAAAGGCTCAAATAGTGAGCCGTGCTGCTTTAGCAGGTAGCCACTCGCGTGGTGACGGAACCGTAAAAACAAATGTGGTCCCATCAAAATCTGATGGGATATTTAAAAATAAAAGCGTGAAAATTTGCTTATTTGTCTGTCGTCACCAATGATTAAAAAAATTAAAATCATTACAAAATCCTCAAGCTATCGTGATACCAGACAAGTTCTGCGGGACACCAGACCACCCCAGTTGTCCACAAAAAGTGGTCACTTCAAAATTTGATGTGGCATTTAAAAATAAAAAAATCACCTGAAATATGCACTGTGATCAACACTGATTTAAAAGAAAAATCTTTAAAAAATATCCTCAAACTATCGTGATACCAAACCAGGATTGGGGATACTAGACCACACCAGCTGTCCACCAAAAGTGGTCACATCAAAATGTGATGTGGCACTTCAAAATAAAAGTAGCCTGAAATTCGCTTATTTCACGGTCATCACCACTGAGTTAAAAAAAAAATAGCTCGAGCTATCGTGATACCAGACCAGTTTTGTGGGACACGAGACTACCCCAGCTGTCCATAAAAAGTGGTCCCATCGAAATCTAATTTGTAATTTCAAACTAAAAGTTGCCTGAAATCTGCACATTTCACTGTCATCATGCCTGACTTTAAAATTTCATTAAAAAATATCCTCTAGCTATGGTAATACCAAACCAGGTTTGGAGGACACAAGACAACACAGCTTTCCACCAAAAGTAGTCCCATCAAAATGTAAGGAGGCATTTTAAAATAAAAGAGCTGGAGCTGTCGTAATACCAGACTAGTTTTGTTGGACACTAGACGACCCCAGCTGTTCATCAAAAATGGTCCCATCAAAATCTGATGTGTAATTTCACAATAAAAAAAAAACCCACCTGAAATATGCACATTTCATTGTCATCAACACTGATTTTAAAATAATCATTTCAAAATACCCTCGAGCTATCGTGATATCAGACCCATTTTGGGGGACACTAGACAACCCCAGTTGTCCATCAAATGCGGTCCCACCAAAATGTGATACGGCATTTCAAAATAAAAGTAGCCTTAAATCAGCATACATCACTGTTATCAGGCCTGACTAAAATATCATGACAAAATATCCTCCAGCTATCATGATACCAGACAAGACATATTTCACTGTCATCACCATTGATTTAAAAAAATTAATTAAAAACTAGAGCTGCGAGCAGCTATAAAGGGCCCTCGCCACCCGGACAACGTTGGGGTACTGGCACGTTGGAAATGTGAAATATTTCCGAGAAATAACGTGAGGAATCTTCAAGAGGAATTTGCTTGTAGTTAAAGTTAGAGCAGCTTTTGTTTTCAAAGCCTCGTCAATGTTTGAAGTAAATTTGTTGGCAGGCACTACAGGTGCATCAAATCAAAGACTAATAGACTGAAAAACATTTTCTTTCCGAGAGCCATCACCATTCTGAACTCTCACACACATGCACACACACACGACCACCCTTACCTTGCTGAACAGCGACGTATTGTGTTGTATTTCTCCAATTTTCCATCACAATATTTATTCTCTTATTTATCTAATTTATATATTTGATTAAATTATTGTTGTATTGCACTGGAGAGGGGAGCTCCCTAATCGTGTTGCACACTGTACAATGACAATAAAAGGATTTCGGATTCTGATCAATTTAGAATGGCCGACTTCCTGTTCAATTTAGCATACGGCTCCATGAGACTTTTTATTAGGTCTTGGCTTTGTACACACTTCATCAAATTTTCAGTTTGGTGAAACAGAGATATGGGGCTGTTTTTTTTTGTTGTTTTTTTTTTTCTAGGGGGCGATAGCGAGCCATTTTTAAACAACTGTACGACAAAATAATAAAATATTGTGAATATTGAATCAACTCCCGGTTGAGTGGACGCTGGCACGTTTGGCTGCCACTGCTCACCGGTAACTCTCAGAAATTTTTTGGATCCGCTTGTTGTACCTGCTTTAGCAGTTTACAATCCCTCCAGTTACAGTGATTTTATTTATTATTATCTGTATGTTGAGCGATCCCGATTCTCATGAATGCCACCCACCGATTGCATAGTCGCTGACGCGTCTACTGTGGCTAAAGTTTAGCTTACCTATCAAAGTTAGCACCTGTCTGCCATGTGGACCCGCAGGCCAGTCTGCTTCTCGCACTTCTGCCTGTTCCTGTCATGTCATCAACCTGTGTCAGGACAACTTCAATCCACTGCCGCTGAACTCCGCTGGATTTACCGACACATGCCCGAGGGAAACGCACCACCACCACTGCTCCTCCTCCCGAACATCGCTCGTCGACCCTTGAAGGATTGTATGGCAATTACCGGCATTTTAAACATTTATGGGACAGAATGTCAATTATTTAATTTAGCAGGTTTATATTTACTGAATATGCTATGATCGCAAAATTCCGGACGAACTGGCGAGGCTGCCCGGCTCACCGTGGCTTGTCATCGGGACCGGGAGGCGGCGCAGGCGACGCAGAGAGAGGAAGCAGAAGCGGGGCTGCAGGTCCGGTGTCTTGCAACGGCTGCGACGGCAGCCCCATAGGCAACCACTGCCGAGTCTGTACCTCACCAACGCCAGATCCGTGGTCCACAAAATCGACGACCTGGGATTACAAATCCTGGGAAACCGCTATGTGCGAGACAGCAGTGTGATCGTCGTCACGGAATCCTGGCTGCACGCAGACGTCCCCGATGCTAGCATCCAGCTGGCCGGGCGCTCGCTACATCGCGCGGATCGGACAAGGGACACCGGTAAGAGACGGGGCGGGGTGGCTCTGTGTTTACGTGCATGAGAACTGGTGCGGCGATAGCACGATCGTCGAGAAGCACTCTTCCCCCGACATCGAGTTCATGTCCGTTAAATGCCGGCCTTATTTTCTCCCGAGGGAGCTAACGGTCGTGATTGTCACAGCTGTTTACATCCCTCCCGACGCTAGCACTAGCACGGCGCTCTCGCTACTCGCGTGCGTCATCAATAAACATCAGCGGGCCCACCCTGATGGCGTTCACGTAGTAGCGGGAGACTTTAATAAGGCCAATTTAAAGACTGTACTCCCAGAGTTTCACCAGCATGTCAAGTACCCAACGAGGGGAGACAACACTCTCGACCATGTGTACTCGAACATCAAGCACGCATACAGGGCCCTCCCACTCGCCCCCCTCGGCCAGTCAGACCACCTGTCCTTGCAGCTCGCACCTGCATACATCCCTCTCAGGCGCAGATTCAGGCCCACCACAAAGACTGTGAAAACCTGGCGTGACGGCGCCATGAGTGAATTACAGGACTGCTTTCAAGACACAAACTGGGGCCTCTTTGATCATCAGGACCTTGATGTCTACACACATTGTGTAGTGGACTACATCAAGTTCTGCATGGAAACTGTGTCCCTACACAGGACTATACGGACCTTCCCAAATGCGAAGCCCTGGATGTCCAGCAGGGTTCGCTCTCTCCTCAAGGCCCGTGACGCTGCCTTCAGGTCAGGCGACAAAGCCCAGTACAGGGTGGCTCGTGCTGACCTGAGCAAAGGCATCAAGCTAGCCAAGGCAACCTACAAGGGGAGGCTGGAGGCCCACCTTGCCAGTAACAGACCACGGGAGGTGTGGCAGGGTCTACGGAGCATCACCAACTTCCGTGGCAGCAGCACGACCTCTGCAGACCCGAGTGCATCGCTGGCAGAGGAGCTTAACTGCTTCTTTGCTCGCTTTGACTCGCCCCAACCGTCACACCCCCGCACTTCATGCTCCAACTCCCCCCCACTCACCGTAGAGGAACACGATGTGAGGCGCGCGCTCCTGGCTGTTAACCCCAGGAAAGCTACTGGACCCGACGGAATACCAGGCAAGGTCCTCAAAACATGTGCCCACCAACTGTCACATGTATTCTGCAGGATCTTCAACCGCTCCCTGGCTCAAGCAGTCATCCCCTCCTGCTTGAAAACTTCCATCATTATTCCTGTCCCCAAAAAGTCACCAGCCGTCCACCTGAATGACTACCGTCCTGTTGCTCTCACACCAGTCATCATGAAGTGCTTCGAGAGGCTGGTTCTCCAGCACATCAGGGACTGCCTTCCTCCCACTCTGGACCCCTACCAGTTTGCATACTGGGCTAACAGATCCACTGAGGACGCCATCAACACTGCTCTGCATGTTGTGCTGGGCCACCTGGAACAACAGCAGAGCTATGCAAGGATGCTCTTTGTGGACTACAGCTTGGCATTCAACACAATCATCCCAGACATCCACGTCGCCAAACTTGACATTCTCGGCCTCCCTGCCCTCACACGCATCTGGATTAAGGACTTTCTGACCAACAGACCCCAGACTGTGTTGCTCGGCCCCTACACGTCCTCCACCTGCATGCTGAGCACCGGTTCCCCTCAAGGATGCGTGCTGAGCCCTCTCCTATACGCCCTCTACACCTACGACTGCAGCCCGGCCCATGGCAACAACACCATCGTCAAGTTTGCTGACGACGCGACAGTGGTCGGTCTGATCTCGGAAGGTGACGAGACAGCCTACAGAGAGGAGGTAAAGAGACTGACAGCTTGGTGCAAGGACAACAGACTGCACCTTAACACTGCAAAAACAAAGGAGATTGTCGTCGACTTCAGGAGGAACAAGACGGTGCCGCCCCCCCTCTGCATCGAAGGCGTGTGTGTGGAGAGGGTCCACACGTTCAAGTTCCTGGGAGTACAGATCTCCGACGACCTTTCTTGGACTCACAACACCACAGCAGTGGTAAAGAAGGTCCACCAGCGTCTGCACTTCCTGAGAGTCCTCAGGAAATTCAACCTGGACAGGAAGCTGCTGCTAGCCTTCTACCACTCGTCCATTGAGAGCCTGTTGACGTACTGTGTCTCCACCTGGTACAGCGGCTGCACTGAGGCCGACAGAGTGAGGCTCCAGAGGACAGTCAAAACAGCGCAAAGGATTATTGGCTGCCCTCTCCCCTCACTGTCGGACATCTACACCGCCCGGTGCCTCAGAAGGGCTCTCAACATCGTCAAAGACAATACCCACCCAAACTCACACCTGTTCGACCTGTTGCCCTCTGGCAGGCGCTACAGATGCATCAAATCGAGGACCAATAGACTGAGAAACAGTTGCTTTCCGAGAGCCATCTCCATTCTGAACTCTCACACACACACGAGAACACCCTTACCTTGCAGAACAGCATCGTGATGTGTTTTTATATACCCTATTCTGTACTAAATTCCATTGCACTCTCTTATTTATTAATCTAATTTATATATTTGTCTGTCTTATTGTTGTATTGCACTGGAGAGGGGAGCCTTCTAATCTCGTTGCACACTTGAGTACAATGACAATAAAGGGATTTCTAATTCTAATTCTAATTCTACTACGCATAGGAATGACTGATTGTAGTCATGGTCTTTACTGATTTATGATATTATTTTCACATGCTAAAGTTATATTACTTAGTTTATAAATGTGTGAACATAGTATTTTCATGACCTACACTCACATTCACATCATACATATTCAGTCTGCACATTACAAACTGATGACAAGCCAGACAGCACTTCATGGACAAATATGACAAAGCACATTCTCCACATAGGACATAGAGATGCAAACATACCAAATTGGGCACTGGATTTAGTTTTAAAATCGCTGCATTGGCTCCCCGTGTGTTTCAGGATTGATTTTAAGGTTCTTCAATTAGTTTTTAAATGCCTTAACGGTCTTGGGCCATCCTCGCGGACCCTGAGGTCCTCTGGCACCGGCCTGTTAATTATTCCTCGGGTGAGGACTGGAACACATGGCGAGGCTGCATTCAGCCATTCTGGTCCTCGTCTATGGAATAGCCTGCCGGAGGACATCAGGTCCGCAGAGACTGTTGATATTTTTAAAAGGAGGCTCAAGACCAGACCTGGGCATTGCACGGCCCGCGGGCCACATCCGGCCCGCCGGGTGGCACTGACTGGCCCGTATGACAGACCTGGGCATTGTATGGCCCGGGCCACATACCTTTGGTTGACTCTGACCGCGAGTGTAAGGTTAATTGGAAATTTCAAAATAAACATACTTTTTAATTTAACCTCATTCATGGGCGAAAGCTGCACTGCTTTTATTCTGAAATTGTTTTTTTTTTTTATTCCCGCACAATGTGCGTCGCACATAATGACGTAATGCGTTTATCAAGACATGCGCGCGATTGAATCACAACAAGACAACGTTCGTCCTCAAAAATGTCCGCTCAGGCTACAAAAAGAAAGGTAGATGCCGAATGTAGAATTTTCAACAAAAATTGGACAGCGAAGTATTTATTTACTGAAGTTAGAGGTAAAGCTGTGTGTTTAGTTTGCGGGGAGCAGATCGCCGTGTTGAAGGACTACAATTTGAGTCGGCATTACCAGACGAAACATGCAGAGAAATATAAAAACGGCACCAGATAACAATGAACTGGGACACTTTTTCTCAAAATCACAGTTCAGTGACAGTCAATATGTTGTATCTTGCTTAATGTTTGGTGCAAAAAGACAATATTGTGATGTCTTTAAAATGCTCAGAACCTTTACACAACTATCCAACAGTATATGGAACTCAAAATGTGTTTTGAAGTGAATGTGACAGAATATGTTTACTAATATGAGTCACAAATAGTAAAAAATGTTAATATTATGTCTACCATTGTGTTGAGAAATTTGAATGAATACATTTTTGTAAGGCAACCTCATTTTTTCAGTTTATTTGGTATTTAGTTTCATTGCTTAACTTTAATGCCAGCTTGTCAAAACAGTGCTATTTACTGCTTTTTAAAAAAGAAATACAATTAATATTATGCAGAATTGAGTTCAGCCTTTTGGCCCGGCCCTCCACAATATTTAATGTTTCTTATGTGGCCCCATGGAAAAAATAATTGCCCACCCCTGCTCAAGACTCACCTTTTTTGTTTGGCTTTTAAATAATTTATCTTAGTCTTTTAATTCAGGATTGTCATTTTATATATTATCATTGTCTTTAATTTTTTTTAGCTTCTTTGTCTTTTAGTATCATCATTTTTCTTATATATTTTAGCTGCGTCGTTTTATATTATTGTCTTTTAATTTTGAGCTTCTTCTCTGTCTTTTAGTATCATAATTTTTCTTATATATTTTAGCTTCGTCTTTTTATATTATTGTCCTTTAATTTTTAGCTTCTTTTTTGTTTAGCATTATCATTTTCTTTTATATATTTTAGCTCCAGTGTTTCCTCAAGGGGGGCCTCCGCGCTGGGAGGTGTGGCTGGCCTTCTCACAGGGGGCTTCATCCCGGAGGCTCCTTAGGCCCGGCGGACCGGGGCCCTCTGCACTATGTGTAGGGTCTACCCCGGTCAGTCTGGGCTAGGGGTCTGTGTGTTGGCGCAGCTCCCTGTGGGCGTGAGCCGTCATCCCTCTCAGCGCGGATGACCTACCCTGGGTACATTTTCTCATATGGTTTCTCTGTGCCTTACCCTGTCTTTCTACTAAGATGGTTTATTAAGTTGTGTGAATGCGAGTGTTCTGTGTGTGTGCGAGTTCAGGCGTGTATGTGGATGTGTCTTGTGTTTATGTTGAGTGGGTGGAATGGGTTTTAGTTTTTCGTTGTAATTTGGATGTTTTTATTGTACAGCACTTTGAGCCGCATTTTATGTATGAAAAGTGCTCTTATAAATAAAATTTGATTGATTGATTGGAGGGTTCAAGGGGACGCCATTGCAAAAACACATTCTGAAAGACATAATTTGATTTTGGAGCACACATACATGCACACTGACAAGATTACAGGGGAATACCAGCAGAAGAGACGGAGAGACTGCCCGCCGGAGAAGGCCAGCCGTGGAATACCAGTCTTGGGGACCAGCTGGGAATCAACCATCCAGACAATGATTAATCTGGAGAGGACCTTCCCTTGGACGTAGACCCGTGCCGGGGGAAGAATGTGAGGCTGGGCTGAGATAACGCACGACTCTTTTCGACTGTGCTTGCCCAAGTACATTTTCTCATGAGATTAAGAAAAAGCCGCTCAGTACTATTTCCTGAACCTCCGCCCTATTTCCTACCTACCATTCATTTCAAAAGTCCTAGATAATGTAGTCGCCACTCAACTCCACTCTCATCTCACCTGCAATAACCCTTTCAGTCCGGTTTCCGTGCACTTCACAGCACTGAATCAACTCTACTCAAGGTCACCTCTGCTCTCCTCATTGCAGCTGACTCAGATTCATTCTCCATTGTCATCCTTCTTAACCTGACTGCGGCCTTTGACACCATCTCACACACCATCCTTCTCAAAAGACTTTCTTCCATCGGCATCACCCACACCGCCCTCAACTGGTTCCATTCATACTTCAAAGACCGCACTCAGTTCATCCAGCTTAAATATTTCTCATCAAAGTCCCTCCCAGTCACCTCAGGTTTGCCCCAAGGCTCGGTCCTGGCCCCCCTATTATTTATCATATACCTCCTTCCCCTTGGCAGCATTTTCCGAAAATTCAATATCGCTTTCCATTGCTTCGCGGATGACACCCAGCTCTAGTTCTCCTGCAAACCCAGCATATCACTCCCTCCCACCTCCGTCACCTCCTGTCTATCTGAAATCAATGACTGGTTTTCTAATAATTTCATGAGGCTTAACAGCGACAAAACAGAAGTTATTCTTTTCAGTACAAAATCAATACAATCCAAAGTTGGCAGTTTTCCCATTCCTGTTGGCCCCTCCATTGTTTTCCCATCCCCTCAGGTCAAGAGTCTGGGTGTCATCCTTGACAGCACTCTATCTTTCCATAAGCATAATAACACAACCCGGTCAGCCTACTTCCATCTGCACAATATCAGTCAACACCGCCCCTCCCTTTTTCCCTCATCCACTTCTATTCTGGTCCAAGTCGAGTCAAGTCAATTTTATGTGTATAGCCCTTAATCACAGACAGTCTCAAAGGGCTTTACATAACCACAATCAACATCCACTGATCTTAACCCCCAGGAGGGCAAGGAAAAACTCAAAACCCCATTGGGGGAAAAGTGAGAAAACTTGAGAAGGGACCACAGATGGGGGGGAAACCCCCTTCCAGGATGACCAGGCTGCTTTGGATGCCAAGTGGGCAACATTTGACACATACAATGATGCTATACAATGTTAGATGAGATAATGTGAGAGTCAATTAAATGAAGTGCTGCAGGAAGATGACTTTAGTGGAGTGGGTCCTCATCCAGGACCGTAATCGCCATGGCAGCATATCCGAGGTTGAGCCTTTGATCTTGAAATAGTCAGTTTGGGGTAAATTCAGAACAGCCACTTCCAAGTGAATCACCATCACCTAATTCCCAAGCCGTGGAATTGGGAACAGAAAAAAAAAAACAGAAATAGTAAACAGGCCAACAAGTAGTTCAACGAAGTGCTGAAATATAGGGAAATCAGAAGAGGTGCTGCATGAAGACGACTTCGGCAGAGAAGGTCCCTCCCCGGTTGGTCAGTGCCGTAATCTTCATAGCAGGTCACCATCACCTAATTCCCAAGCAGGGGAAGAGGGGGCAGAAAAGAGGAGAAGCCGCAGTAAACAGGCCAACAAATAATTAAATTAGATGCTAAAGTATATAAATAAATGTCGCGCTGCAGGAAGACGACATCACTGGAACAGGTGCATGCCCAGTTTGTCAATGCCTTAAACTTCCTAGTGGGTGACCGTCACCTAATCCCCCAGCCGGGGAAAAGGGGGCAGAAAAGAGAAGATAAGAGAAAAAGCGGCAGTAAACAGGCCAACAAATAGTTCAACTAAATGCACAAGAGTATAAATGCGTCTTTAATAGTGTTTTGAACATTTCTACTGAGGTGGCGCCTCTAATACCTGAGGGTAGTACATTCCAAAGCATTGGTGCCCGAATAGAGAACGCTCTAGAACCTGTGGACTTCTTTTTGGCTCGCGGGATCACTAAAAGACCAGCATTTTGTGAGCGAAGGTTTCGGGACGGAACATATGGTACCACGAGGTCAACGAGATAGGAAGGTGCTAAGCCATGCAATATTTTATAGGCAAGTAGCAGAACTTTAAAATCACATCTCAAGTGGACCGGAAGCCAATTCAAATTGGCAAGTATCGGGGTAATATGATCAAACTTTCTCGTTCTAGTCAAGAGTCTAGCTGCTGCATTTTGAACTAACTTTTAATACTAGACATGGGGAGACCCGAGAGCAAAACGTTACAATAGTCGAGGCGAGACGTAACAAACGCATGGATTAAGATTTTTGCATCACAGGTTGATAGAATTGGGCGAATTTTAGCAATGTTACGCAGATGAACAAATGCAGTTCTAGTAATATTTTTAATGTGCATTTGAAACGACATAGTTGTGTCAAATATAAGACCGAGATTTTTTGTTGAATCCTTTTGGGCAATTTATCGATACTCATAGTGGTGTCTTTGAAAAAGGTACAGATGACGCGCTGGTCCAATGATCAGCATCTCGGTTTTATCTGAGTTAAGACGCAAAAAATTGAAAGACATTCATAGTTTAATTTCGGCAAGGCATGCCTCTAATTTATAGCAATCACACGGATTCGTTATATCCAACGGCATGTATAATTGCGTATCATCAGCATAACAATGAAAACTAATGTGATATTTCCGTATAATATCACCAAGCGGTAGCATCTAGTACCAATCCCTGCGGAACTCCGCGTGTGATCTTACAAAGATCAGAAGACGCATTGCCATGAATTACACGGTGCGTCGTCTCCGACAGATACGAATTAATCCAAGAAAGCGCTGAACCTGAAATGCCAACACAAGTTTCAAGGCGTTTTAATAATATGTTATGATCAAGTGTCAAAAGCGGCGCCAAGATCGAGTAAGAGTAATACAGTGAACCCTCGGTTATCGCGGTTAATGGGGACCTCGTAGCGGTTGCTGCTCGGGCCCTAATAATAATTTCTACAAAAACAATAGGGACCTCGCCGCCGTCGCAGCTCGGGCCCTAATAACAATTTCTAGAAAAACAATAGGGACATCGCAGCGGCCACTGCTCGGGCCCTAATAATAATAATAAAAATAATAATGATTTCCACAAAAACAATGGGGACCTCGTAGCGGTCGCTGCTCGGGCCCTAATAATAATTTCTACAAAAACAATAGGGACCTTGCCGCGGTCGCTGCTCGGGCCCCAATAATAATTTCTACACAAAGTCCATTGTGGTGACCCGCCCCCTTTTAAGTAAATTCAAAGTGGCCGACTTCCTGTAAAACCTAGCTCATTGCTCCAAGAGACTTTTTTGTAGGTCTTGGTCTTATACATACAGTGAACCCTCGCTACTTCGCGGTTCACCTTTCGTGGGTTCAGTGCTTCGCGGGTCTAAAAAATATTCGGGGGCATTGTAGTTTCGCCGAGCGGCACAACAGGGCGCTGGAGCGGTTAGACGGCCGGCGTGCGCCGAAGAAGAGCGTGGGCGAAGAGGAGAGTGGACGAAGAAGAGCACGTTCCCCCGGACACGATCGGTGGCGACGTTTCGCGCGGTTCGGACCGTACCAGAGCTCCGGCCGGCGTGCGTGGCAGTTAAGCCGTAGAGGAGCACCTTCCTGTTAAGGATGTTTCTATCAAAACAAGCCTGAACAAATGAATCAACCAGCCAAGATTGTCTGTCATTTACGCGCGGGGCAGCCCTCGAACTCCGAGGCGAAGCCAGCGTGTTCGACTGCACACATGGTTTTTATTTGCATCAGCATAAGCAATTTGAATATGCAATACATACAGAATGGAAAACTTGACATTTGACTCCATCCCACTTGCCCACCCTCTTCCTGCCTATTCTAACGGTTTCAGCTTACAAGACACCTTTTGTTCATACTTCTGCTTATTCTAACAGCAAAAGTTCACTCTGAACTTCATTTGACCTGTGTAGTGTATTTTCACAAGGCTTAACGTGTTGAACTTATTTTATGGCCATGACGATATTGTTGCTTTAGAAATACCAAGCCTTGTGTTGGACCTCCCTAAATGCAGAAGTTACAGCCTTAAGAGGCCTCGGGCCCCAACATTATCTACGAAGGGTTAAAGAGGTCATCAACACCCCAAGGGAGGTGTTTACAGAAAAGGGTTCTGGCGTTGGGGAGTCACATTCGCGAGGAGGCCGTACCTGGCACCCGTAGCTGTCGAAAGTTTAATTAGAGGCCAGAAAGATACGAATGCATGTGCAACAAAGGGGGCCTGTAAGATTAGTTATAGTTTGAAACTTGCTAAGATGACAAACTAAACAACAAAACTAACAGATGAACATACAAACTTAAATTTCTTTAACATATCCCACCTGTTTATCAAGTTTCAAATCTCATCATCAAAGGCTGTCGCTTGAGGGGGGAGAAAAACTACCCAAAAACTCAAAAATTCTTGGAGAAAAGGGTAGAAACCCATGCCCCGAACGAGAAGCCCAAAAAAATAATAACAATTAAAAGATAATAAAGCAAAGCTAATGCAGTTTTTGGTCCAATACATGTATGTACAAAATAAACCCGGAACATCAAACATTCACAACTGCAACTCTTTTCTGTGATGCAAGTTACATGAATCAGTGACCTTGAGCGTTTTTTCAGAGGCTGCAGGTTTTATTTGATGTGCGTGTAGTCAGCAGTCTGCGCCTGTGCAACTCGTCTGCGTTTGACGTTGTCCTGGTCTCGAGGTTGTGCGCTGACCAGGCACAGCCCTGCAAGGAAGTAGATGATGCATCTGGTCGACAGGGCAGTGCCCAGTTGCTGTTCGGCGGCTTGCTCCATCCTTCCGAGAGGGGTGTGTTTGCCACGGAAAACCCTCTTTCCAACTGTGGTCTTTTGTTGGTACATTGGAGTGTACGTGGTGGAGATCCTCTCCAAGGGACTTGCGTCGCTCAGCCTTCAGCAGGGACCGGAGAAGCTTGCACTGCGACTGATGGTTCCAGCCGCCACGCCCCTCGACCTTTGCTGCCGTCGGGGTCACTGCAATCACCTGATGAGGGCCGTCCCAGCGTTCACTGTCCCAACGAGGTCGTTTCAGCACCTTGAGGAAGAGTTGGTCTCCCACATGGACGTGGTTTATCTGTGGATCAAAACACACTGGCCAGTAATTGTGGTCAAACATGTCTTTCATGTGGACTGGGACAGATGTGCCAGTCGCTGGTGGTTCTGATGAACCTGAGAGTCTATGTGTGAGGCCATATAGGATAAAAAGGGGATAGTGTCCTTCCTTCGGCTGGCACTATCCTCATTGCTGTGATTGAAACACAGTCTGGCCATTGTCTCTTTTTTTTTTCTTTGTCTTGATAAGTCAGTTCCATTCGTGCGTTCCACAAGTCCTGCAGACTGTATGCAAAATGACGCTTTGAGTCAATTTTGCAACAACTGTCCCACTTGTTACAAACATTATTCACAAAATGCATCATTTTCACTTTAAATCACTCTTGAAATTCCAAATGTCAGGATAATTCGATTACACAACACTTTTTCCAACTGTTTTAACATCATCATGTGTTGTTGGAAACAACGTAATCCATTTTGAAAACACATTAATTATAACCAAACAATATTGCAACCCAAACAACTAACACTTTGTCTAAAAAAAAGTTTTTTGTTGAAAAGTCTATATGTGGGAACAATTTCCTCAGCAATGTTTGCACCTTTTTTCTCCCAATGTGTGCATTCAATTAGTGGTGTATTTTTCCCTGGCGTGAGATCAAATTGTCAAGTTGATTTGCTGCGTGTGTGTGTGTGTGTGTGTGTGTGTGTGTGTGTGTGCATTACCCCTTGCTGCATTGTCAGCGAGGCAGTATTCAATTGTAATCGTTTCATTTTCTGTTCAGAAAATTTTGCATTTACAAATACTTATTTAGACGTGCTTTATGCACAACTTTTCTTTCATCTTTTGTGATTTTTTTAAAACGCCGTTTGCCCAATGTCGACAGAACACATAAACATATATCTTGGCAGTCAGTCCAAATTGTAAAATGTTTTTTAGAAAACATCTTACAATTCTGGATCAGCACAGAAGTTTCTGCTGCTTGTCCTGCACATACAGATTTTAATATCCCTTGAAACAAAATGCTTTGTTAAAAAAAAAATTCCCACCCCTTTGCGGCCGTCAAAAAACTGTCTCTCCAGTCGGGAGAAAGGTGTCCAAGAGGTCAGGTCGCTGTTTGGTGGTAATTTGGACTCGGCTTCCACAGTCGTGTGGTGTGCCTTCTACTGGTGCGGGAAAAAGTGACGCTGGGCTGAGCGCACCTTATCAGTGTAATGTGACAATTAGGTCGCCGTGCAATGTGAATGTGGTGGGTGAAGGCTGCTTGATCCAATTGTTGTGACTAATATGCAAGTGATTTCATGAGCCCTGCGCGTCTGCAGCCACACAAGGTCATGAAACCATTTTTTGCAGTCACTGTTTGCTCAAATGGCTCATAGTAATTTGGTAGTGCTAATACATCTTAATCAATGAGTTCACACTTGACAAGTTCAAAAGCTTGTCAACCTCAAGTGTTCAAACATTTTTTTTTTCCTCAAATGTCATTGGCTTGTCATAAATGATGTCCAGCAATAGTCGTGTGATTTCTAAGTACTTTGCAATCCATGCCTGGCAATAATTGCGTACACCTATAAGGGACATCATTTACTTCTTTGTTATTGGTTTTAGGGCTCGGGCAACGCCTTCTTTTTGCTTGTCACCAAAAATGCGCCCCTTTTCAGTCAAAATGCGGCCTAAATATGTGACTTCCTTTTTTAACAGCTGCATCTCATCGGTTCAGTTTGATGACGCATTAAGTAATTCTCGAGGTCAAACATATGTTTAATATCTTCCTCAATGTCCTCACTGTTGTCACTGTCAGAGGGGGAATCCAGAGGTTTGGACATCAACTCGCAGTCCGAAGCCCCACTGGGGTCCCGGCCTAGTCATTCATTTTCCCAATCGTACACTTCCTTAAAACAAGTTCTCAAACCCTTCATTCATTATGTAAATTACTCGTCTTCTCCTTGGCCGCCCTCGTGTGCAAGCCTATCCTAGACGCTCACAGCAGAAAAAGAAGGGAGGGGGGGGGCCTCACTGTTCATACGCCAATCACGCGGTCCCCAGGCAACCAAGCTGCCAGGGGTTACGCCCCCTACCAAAGGCTCCAGTTTACTGGCCACTCCTCCCTGCCAATTTACGAGCAGGCAATCTCAAGCCAATGGCAACAGCTCCTTCCCCCTAAACTTTCCGCTCGTTCCAATTCACTTACGCTTTCCTTCTGGCATCTGCCCAACCTACTTTACCTCTCAGTCATCTCCAACCCCCTCTTAACTTTCCGCTCATCCTATTTCACTTACGCTTTTCCTTCTCAACCTACCTTGCCTCTCAGTTAGAGAACCAAATTCTGCCCCCGCACCTCAGGTTTGACACCACTTAAAATTCAAAATCAGGAAACACCTATGCTTTTGCAAAGATTCCTCATGTTCACTTTCAAAACCTTCATTCCATCTTTCATAACACCTACTTCTCTCTTTCAATTCATGCAACCAACTCAGTGTCTTACATCCCTCAACCACATAGGTTCTAATTCTGTTACTCTATACAGTTTTCCACTTGCAAATCTGCCTATGACACCTTTCTCACTTGCCCTATCATTTGGACTTCATCAATCCTTTCTATGGAACATTAATTGTTCCTTTCCCTTTTCTACACATTCTTTTTCTTTCTTTACACATTCCTTTTCTTTTCTTATTAACTTCCAATCTCTACACTGCAAAGTTTCCCTGGACTTTACTATACTACCCAATACCCCAATTTTAGAAAATTGGACCAGTTTGTCAACACCTAGGGTGTTCTAAAAACTGGTTTCTCATCAGTAGGACAGCAACTCAATTTTCCTGTTGTGGCAATTCTCACTTCAACTTTTTCAGGTGGAGATTTCTTGTCTATTACATCCACAACAGTCTGCTGTTTATAATCCTACTGTATTACATGGGATAAAATACCAAATGGTATTAGTAATCCCCAATCGCACACACTCCAGCTCACTGACTCAACCCCCACCCTTTCTCTTCTTTGTTCTCACACACACACATAGTCAGACTCAGACATATACACGGGCCCACAAAACAACACACACAGTTCTCAACATTGAACAGCTACAAACGAGAAGCTAATCAATATTTTTCAATTTCAACTAACCTACATTTTTCCTTTATTTCAAATTCGGAAAGTTGACAGTTAACTTCCTTCATCAATTCTGCCGCCATTTCTGACAGTCTTAATTGTTATGGTGTCTAGTTATGGTTCCTCAGTGTTGAGAAAAATTCAAATTGCCTGACTTTGGGTTGAATACCAAGCTTCTACTCCCAATTTGGAGCGGGTATTCCTGGGTGTTTTTACTCACAACCCTCGGTCAGTTTTAGATTTCTCAAACGTTGGACATTCATACAATACACATACACACTCACAGATTGATCAGTTCTGTGTCTGTGAAAATAGATAAACTATTTTCGTCTTCTATAAATAACAAACGTTGTACTATCACTTCCAAATATAGTAATAATTACATCTGTACTCTACCAGAAATAAGGACCCCTAAATCTGTCTTCCAGAAAAAACAACAGTTAATTCTGTACTATCCGAGCAGATATAATCAACTACACTTGTACTCTCTACCAGACAAGGAATGCCTTAATCTGCCTTCCAGAATAAACAACAGTTAATTCTGTACTGTCCGAGTCTTCCAACAAGTCTTCCAAAATAGCAAAGTTAAATCTGTATTTCTTCCAGAAAATAGCTAAGCTAAGATGTACTATCTCTTCGGGTAAAGGAACTCCCTGAAACCCTACTATCCTTCAAAAACCCAAAAAAGTTTTTTACTATCTGTTGTATACAACCACTGACCTGTGACAATCTCTCCGCTGGTCGAGACACTCGCGGTTCATGGATGAAGTCTGTGTTCTCTCCGGTGGAGGATGGCCGAGGACCGGCCTCCTGGAAGAGAGGACTTTTCACGATGGCGCCGTTTTCAGTCGTCGTCAATCGTCCACCGCAGATCACACGTTTTCATCCGGCATTCGAAGGACCAAGTAATGTTAAGGATGTTTCTATCAAAACAAGCCTGAACAAATGAATCAACCAGCCAAGATTGTCTGTCATTTCCGCGCGGGGCAGCCCTCGAACTCCGAGGCGAAGCCAGCGTGTTCGACTGCACACATGGTTTATATTTGCATCAGCATAAGCAATTTGAATATGCAATACATACAGAATGGAAAACTTGACATTTGACTCCATCCCACTTGCCCACCCTCTTCCTGCCTATTCTAACGGTTTCAGCTTACAAGACACCTTTTGTTCATACTTCTGCTTATTCTAACAGCAAAAGGGAGCATGTTCACTCTGAACTTCATTTGACCTGTGTAGTGTATTTTCACAAGGCTTAACATGTTGAACTTATTTTATGGCCATGACGATATTGTTGCTTTAGAAATACCAAGCCTTGTGTTGGACCTCCCTAAATGCATAAGTTACAGCCTTTCAGAGGCCTCGGGCCCCAACATTATCTACGAAGGGTTAAAGAGGTCATCAACACCCCAAGGGAGGTGTTTACAGAAAAGGGTTCTGGCGTTGGGGAGTCACATTCGCGATGAGGCCGTACCTGGCACCCGTAGCTGTCGAAGGTTTAATTAGAGGCCAGAAAGATACGAATGCATGTGCAACAAAGGGGGCCTGTAAGATTAGTTATAGTTTGAAACTTGCTAAGATGACAAACTAAACAACAAAACTAACAGATGAACATACAAACTTAAATTTCTTTAACACTTCCCCGGGCACGGGCGGTGCCAAGCGGCCCCTAAGTTTAACCAAATGGAAGCTCCGGAGGAGGAGGGCATGCTCGCGTCACAGTAAGCCGAAGAGGAGCACCTTCCCCGGGCACGGGCGGTTCCAAGCGGCCCCGAAGTTTAACCGAATGGAAGCTCCGGAGGAGGAGGGCATGCTCGCGTCACAGTAAGCCGAAGAGGAGCACCTTCCCCGGGCACGGGCGGTTCCAAGCGGCCCCTACGTTTAACTGAATGGAAGCTCCGGAGGAGGAGGGCATGCTCGCGTCACAGTAAGCCGAAGAGGAGCACCTTCCCCGGGCACGGGCGGTGCCAAGCGGCCCCTAAGTTTAACCGAATGGAAGTTCCGGAGGAGGTCGGGCGTGTGTCACAGTTAAGCCGAATTGGAGCACCTCTTGCGCCCGGGCACGAGCGGAGCGCGAGGCTGTCCGTTATGAAAGAATAAATAAATAAAGAATGCCACCTTTTTTTCACAGGGCACACCGGACGGCGTACCATCAGGTTAAAGTCGGAGTAATTAAATAAATACAAAAAGAATGGCTGGGGAATAAAAAAATAATACGTTTTAATAATAATTTGGTTTTTTTGTTATAACATGAATTTCACTCTCTCTCTCTCTCTCTCCGTATATATATATATATATATATATAAATATAAATATTTATACATTTATTATATATATTGTATATTTTTTTAAGCATTTTTGAAGGTGCGCCGCTACTTCGCGGATTTTCAGTTTTCGCGGGTGGTCTCGGTCCCCATTAACCGCGATAACCGAGGGTTCACTGTACTCCATAAAATTTACAAAAAGCGAGGTGAAACACTCAACCAGGGCTGCTTTTTTGAACATTTCTCGAGGGCCATGGCGAGCCATTTCAAAAAAGCTGCACAACTAACGTATAAAATATTGATAAATTTGCTCTGCCTGATGTGTGTGTCAAGTTTCACGAGTTGTCGTTCATATTTAGAACCTCATAATCAGCGTTGTTTTATTGCCGAACCGTGCAATGCCACTCCCACAACTTTTCACGAAAAAGGATGAATTTCGTATTGTGACATCCTCATGGCCGAAACAGTCCTCCGAGCATATATGAGGGCGACCTTGTTGAGTTGCACGGAGAAAAACATCCAAGAAAATAACTTGTATTAGCTTTTACCAGTTGGTGGCGCTACTACTACGATGAAAAATAAGTTGGTAGATGTCTTCAGGGCTGAAGTATCCTCAAATGTGTACAACTTCGAGAAGATAGGATCATCTGAGTCATGTTGCCGGAGCTTTTGTTGCCACAAAGTACAATCGGACTTTTCAGCACCGTAATAGCCACGCCTTTTGCCAAAACGTCACAAACTCGGCAGAGAGTAAGATCATTGTCTTGAGTCTTTTCTGACTAATTTTCAGTCGGATTCGTCAAAAGGGCACCGTGCAGTACGTGAAAATTAAAATAAAACAAATTTTTGATTCCACTTGGCGGCGCTGTGTGTATAACAAAATAATAACATTAAGATGTCTTCAGGTCGGGACATTTTATTTACAGGTGAAGGTTTGGATTTTTAGGAGCATGTGCAGGGGAGTTATTAAGCATTCATTTATTTGTATTAGGTTCATTTTGTCTTCTTATTATTGATATTTGACTGATTCATTAAAAGCAGACAATTATGTTTTAGGTAAATTTTTTACCTGACATGTTTCGGCGAGTCTTTCGCCTTCTTCAGAGTGTCGCATAATGGTGTCTTGAGACCCGTCTTTATCAGCTGATGTTCCATGAGGGTGTGACTTACCTGTCAAAAAAATTAAAAATCAGAGCAGTAAAAGAATAAGCACAACATGAACATTACAAATCAGCAATCACTGACCACTGCAAAAGGGAAAACCACATCATGGACCGGGAGAAGGGCAGGGTCATCCGCACCGAAGAGAACAAACAACAGCGC